>NW_010429553.1:21814-35324 GCF_000710305.1 Buceros rhinoceros silvestris
ACAATTTATTTGGGCCCAAGAGGGTAAGGAGCAAGTACTTGCCATCTGTATGGCTGCATGCACTAGCAGGGATTACCATAGCTTCTTAGATGGTTCCAGGCTGAGGGGATCCACGCACACACACTGTTCAGTCTACAGATTCGTTTTTATTATGTACGTGACAGGTATTTCACCACAACACACACAAGCTAGCCACCATTACAAACTACATATTTTATGAATTTACTGAGCAAATTTGGGGGTTCTACTGCCCTGGTGAGATCAGGAGGTGAAACAGTCTCCTCTGGCTCTAAAATCTGTAATTATGAGTATCTACAACTTCTGAAAGAAAAGTATTTTGGCTTGTACAAATAATACCATAGAGCACCTGATTTAGACTTGAAAAACCCCAAGTTTTTTTGATAGACTCGTTGTCACATTTCACAAAACACAAATGTTTTGATAGACTTATTTGCTATTCTCTTGGCTCATCCTCTCGATTGTGGCCTGAAGGTATGAGAGCAAAGGAACCTGTAACTCAGAACTGGCTTTACTGGCTGGATGTGGCTCCAGCGAAGTCAGTGGGCTCATGGCAAAAACACCATTCTTTTTGGGGGTTTTTTTGGTTTGTTTTTGGGTTTTTTTGTGAGGTTTGTGTCCAATATATAGCAGTACTGCGAATTCAAAGTAACCTTTACCTTTCTCAAACATAAAAGATATTTGTCGTGATCATAACGCCACCAACCCAATCTGAGTGAACAGATATCTGCCCAACTGCTCCCAGAAAGATTTGTAGTTCTTTCTTTGCCTATTTTCACCTCCTACCTTGGTTCGGATTTTAGCAGTACACACCACTGAGTATTGTTCTAAGTGGCTATAAAGAGCAACAGCTCTGCAAAACGGTCACAGCCAAACACCTGAAACACTTCCATCCTTCACTGTTGAGAGGAAGGCAGTAACTGTCGCTGCATGAAAAGACTTCCTTCCCGTAGTCCCTCCATCAGGAAAAGTGTCTGAGTGCCTATTTCACAGGTACTGAGCGAACAGACAGAGCATCTCCACGCAGTCAGTAAAAGCGCGCCAGGGGAATGGCCAACGTACTGATGTGCTCCAGAGAAACCTGCTCGAGCCTCAGCAGCGATTCCCGTCTCTTTTCCCTAGAACAGCCCCAAACCAGTGCAATGTGCACCTGAATCCGGATGCCTGTCTGCTGTTCTGTGTTTTGGTGAAATAGGGTCAAACTCAAAGTTGAATTAAGTATATATAAGTAATTATTTGATTGATGTATATGTGTATATTACGTTGCATTACGTATATATTATTTATATTATGTATTATCTGTTATATACGCTATATTATATGCTATACATCACAGGTTAAACACGCATGTATGTGTATATATATATATGTAGACACACATAGTTGTAATTTTTCATCACCCTTCTGGGAGAAATAACATTTTTCTAACTTTTTTGTACAGCCAAAAGCCCTGAAACTGTTGGGAATGGAGGTAGGCGACCTGTGATAAATCTTAATGTCTTTTCTTCTTTGACAAATATACCCTATATCAAGTTAATGTTTAAATTCACAGTAATGAAGGCACCAATATTTGTTTTCAAGTTTTGTATGAGAAATGTGCCACACAAAATGTATTTTTCATCCAGATAACTTGTTTACTTCTTAGATTAAGAATCATTTCTTAATAAAACTCCGGCAGATAGGGAAGAGAAAAGAAGTCTTTGCCCCTTCGATGCATCATTTTTCTTTTCATGAAGATTAAACAAAATGTTTCAGTCTGTCAGGCTAAGCAGAATTTCGGTCAGATAACTATATAAATCTAAAGCATGCTCAGAGAAATGAAGCAGTTGCAGAGCATGATGCAGAAATCTTTACTCAGGCCGATTTTCTGTCAATTTGTTGACACCTCTTGGCTACCCTGATGCTTCAAGCCGATAATAGTGCCTTCTTGTTTGTTTATTTTATACAACAACTTCCATTTTGCTGTCCACAGTACAGAATAGGTGAGCTCACCTGATAAAAGCAGTGGGCTAAAATGGGGAAGGAACAAAAGGTGATAGAAACAACAGGGAGTTGGAGAGAGAAGGGACAAACATGGGATACAAAGGCAGAATGAGAGTGAAGAAAGGAAATTTCTACTATTGTGAGAAGGTGAAGGGAGAAAACACAAGAATAAGTGGAAGAAGAGCCTGGCAGACCAGAATGTCCCCTGGATATATTCTTTCTGGAGGCGGAACGATGCAGATGCATTACGAGAGATTTGGAGTGAACTCTTAGCTTTGTTCTAACGGTGGCTTTTCCAAAATGGTTCTGGATATTGTGTGATCGCGCTGTGTGTTCTTAGGGGAAGACGGCAGTTCAGAGTGATAGTCCAAAGCTCTTTTTCCCTGTGTTTGGGTGTGGGGTTACTGACTTCTTAATTGCAGTGCATGGACCAATACTTTTTTTCACCATTTTCCTGTGTTAAATATTTTGTCCAAGAAAGCTGAAGGGGCTGGCCTGCAGGGAGTGTGTTTGACATCTCAGATACTGACTCCAATGCGTTGTGTGAATTGATTCGGTTCCTTTACTGGTGAAAAAAATTTCTCTGTAATTCTCACAGGATGATGTCCCTTTGAGGAGAGGGAGGAAAACAACAAAAAAAAGAGAAGAAGAAGTGGATATTGATTTGGATGACCCTGAGATCAATCACTTCCCCTTCCCATTCCATGAGCTGATGGTGTGGGCTGTGCTGATGAAGCGTCAGAAGATGGCCCTCTTCTTTTGGCAGCACGGGGAGGAGGCTATGGCTAAAGCGCTGGTGGCCTGCAAGCTCTGCAAAGCCATGGCCCACGAAGCGTCAGAAAACGACATGGTGGATGATATATCCCAAGAGCTGAACCGTAATTCCAGGTTGGTTTTCTTTCATGTACGCTTTCCTGGCACAAAAAAAAAAAAAAAAAAAATTCAGACTCCTGCAACTGCACATGATCAGACTCACCAATGTCAATTCTTTTCAACAATATAAAAAAAAAAAAAAATTAAAAAATAAAAGAAAGGAGAGAGGCTTCCCAACCCACCTGAAATTTGTTTATCTGTATCTTGCTTTCATTCCTAGCTTGCAGGGGAAATGCGGTCCTTCTTTTATAGAAAGTCTAAATGACTTTTAAATAATCTGTCTGCCAGAGAAGCAGAGCTGCTAGCAGTGTAGCTTCTGAAATGGGAAGGTGTCAAGAAGTCAATGAAGTAACCATATAACCTGCCTGTTCTCGCTGAGGCTGCAAGAGCCAGGCTGCAACCCTTCTCTGTGCTTTTCCAAGACACTCTGTCCATCCCCCGCAGAACAATTGTTGAAATCCTTATGAACGAAATATTTGGACAGAAGTGTTAATTAACCAAGAGCTCATGCTTAGGTGAGCACGCCAGGATTCTAGATTCCATAAGAGTATTTCCTCATGTTAAAAGTCTGAAACTCAGATACTTAAAAAAGATTATTGGACACTCCTTTTCTCAAGAAGACTTGACCATGGAGCCATGGACAAAAAGCACAGAAGTAATCCCCTAAGCTGCAGATAACCAGAGGATTTCAGCTAGAAAATGTCAGCGAGGTGGGCAGGCAGGTGGGAGCAGACAGCTGGTAGGTGTGGGTGCTCATCACTGCTAACTCAGAGCACTTATTTATATGCCTGCCATTAGCCACTCACATTTGCAAACGTGGGTTTCCGTGTGTACAGTCAGCATCACGATTTCCATGATAGAAGGTGATGCTCCCCTTGCAGAGGCTGTTGGTTGCAGAGGGGTGTTTTCTGCAGTGGGCTGGCTGGGTTACTGGGAGTGAATGAATGTCCCTCTGTTGCAGGGACTTCGGCCAGTTAGCGGTGGAGCTGTTGGACCAGTCGTACAAGCAGGACGAGCAACTGGCCATGAAACTGCTGACCTACGAGCTGAAGAACTGGAGCAACGCCACATGCCTGCAGCTCGCAGTGGCAGCCAAACACAGGGACTTCATTGCTCACACTTGCAGCCAAATGCTGCTCACGGACATGTGGATGGGTCGTCTCCGGATGCGCAAAAATTCTGGTCTAAAGGTCAGCACTGTTTAAAAGAAAATTAACAGTTATAATAACAGAGGAGTTATAATAGACGGTGACAGGGCTCACAACAAATCAGTAATGATTGGCTAAACTAACCGTATTTCAGGTACCCATTTGCAGCAACAACATCCAGCAGGTTGTATTCTTCCTGTGTTCGGTTTTTCAGCAGGCAGCTTGTCATGAACCCAAGTTCAAAGCACGTTACTTACTTTTTTCATCATCTTCCTCGCATTGGTGAGAGTTACCAGGGTAGGTATTGAGCCAGGAGGTTAGTATGTCGCCCTGCCTGGACACCTGAGGAGTCAACCGAGGTTTTTAAAGATAAATAAAGAAAAATGATATGTAAGTGAGTTTACCGCTAGTGAAAGATGCTGATCCAGCAGCCTTCCCAGAACAGGCCAGAGCAGATTTTCTTGCAATTCCCTGCCAGTCTTCCTGATGACTGACCTGAAGGGATTACCATGGAGGATCTAGAGGATAATGCAATTTTCAAAGCTCTTTAAGCTTTACTTCCACAGTTAGCAAAACTGCTAACAGAGCCAGGTGAGTTCTGGGAGGTGAATTTGTGTCCACGGGCTTGCATCATTCACCTTCACCAGCACACTGACCAGTCAGCGCACAGGGCTTCTTTCTTCTGCGTTGAAATCATGTGTGTGAAAAGCAGTAATTCCTCAGGTGGTTTTTTGTGTGAAGAGGTGTTCGCTTATGGGGAGATGGTTCTGAGTACGTGCGTCATTATCATCCTGGGTCTGATCCAGTGACAGCGATGAAGGAGAACAAGTGGCTAACACCATTCTCATCATCCTCCTGGAGGAGCTGTGTGTAAATATTGTCCTGCTTGCAGGCAGACAGTGTCCTTTCATTTGGAGACATCTTTACTACCCGTTTTTCTGACGACTCACAGGCCCATTGTCCTTCAGAAGGACTGCTGCCTCGTTCACAGCTTGGCTTTGCAGATGTTCAGCCTGGGTACGTGGGGATCGGTGCAGCCACGCGTTCCTCACTGCCTGCTGTCTCCTTTGCAGCACGCATCTCTTAAGTCATAAAACAGATCTTGGTTTCACAATGAATAACTGAAGGTAACAGACTCTGTTTCCTTCCAGCTTCTTGTAACACCAGGGCTTCACGAAGGTCCTTCACTCAGTTTCCAGTCTGTGGTGTTTCTCTGGAGGTCATTAGCAGGGCCTGTTTAAAGCTAGAGCAGTCCTCAAGCTGCATGAGCAAGAGGCAGCATGACAAAGAGATAAATTTGTAGACGTGAGTCATGGATTATTTCTCATGAACGATTTTCTGCTGTCTAAACTAGCAAATGGAAAGAAGGCTGAATGTAATTCTTTAGAGTCTCGCCGGGGATGAGCAGCACCAGTGGGAAGAGGAAAAGCAATTGTTCTTAGAAACTGCCTTTCTGGGAAGCCAGCTGTGCCAAAAACCCCCTCTCCGTGGACACATCCTTTTGCAATAAGCCGAGTGCAGGAACAGGGCAGGCAGCCTGGTGCTTAGCGCTTCCGAGGCTGGTCACAGCATTCATATATGCTAACTGCTCCTAACTGGAGCACGTTGGGTGGTTTTAACAACACACATGCCGCCTGTCAATATGACGAGTACAAGCAGTCGCCCTCCTTGACCTGCCAACAAGCTAACTTTCTGGTTTTGCTGTCGTTTAGGGAGAGATTTATAACAAAATCATTTTCCATGAGATTACAGCAAAACAAGGAAAAGCTATTGTTCTTGTGATTACAAACGGGCCACTTCTTTCTTCATATCATTATGATATCTCTTCAGTTATACCACTGGTTTAACCCCAAGTATCCTTCATTGCATGTATCCACGCAAGGAAATTTTAGTGGATTCTGCACTCCCACATCGTAAGAGGAGGTAGGCGGAAATGAAGGAGCTGGCATTAATGTGAGCATTACACAGCTGCCAGGTTACTGAAGCAAAATCTATCAAATTGTAGCTAAGAACATCAGCATTGGCTGTTGCTGGTTTGCCTTATCTCCTCAGATCTACACGTGCTTACTCCTTGACTACCAGTATGTATGACACAGAGAGCCTGAGACCGATTAAACCTCTCTAGAGATTATAGTGGTTTTGAGTCGCTTACACTGATAATGTCTAACGTAGAATTCAGAGATTTGCAGGTCCAAGGTCTAAACACCCCCATGGCCCCAATTACCCTTGACCTTATGTAGCATTTTGCAAATTTATTACGGTGTGTAAAAGTAGGCATCTGATGAGCAAGCAGATAAAATATTCAAAAGGCAATTAGCCATAGCACTCACTGCAGTGCTAATAGAAGTTACGTGCTTTGTTTCACAACTGAGCCCTGGTAACATTAACCCAAGTGACAAATATTCTACTGTCATAGGAACTCAAATGCGTGCCTCTTTCTTTTTTTTTTCCTAAATAACCTGAGGAAGTTGTTCCATTTGATACTGAATAACCATTATGATTGCAATCTGTTTACTGTGATGATTATTGTTATCATTATTATTGCTCTAGGTAATTCTAGGAATTCTACTTCCTCCTTCAATCCTCAGCTTGGAGTTCAAGAACAAGGATGATATGCCTTACATGTCCCAGGCCAACGAAATCCATCTTCAGGAGAAGGAGCCAGAGGAACCAGAGAAGCCAGTGAAAGAAAAAGAGGAGGAGGACATGGAACTCACTGTAAGTGCTGACAATAAATCACCAGCCTCAGTGCTGTAAATTTGTTATTCCCACCTCTGTGGGTGTTGCAGGCTGTCTGATGGCTAAATTTAGCAGATGATAGGATACCACTCTTAATGCTCCCCTCTCCTCAGCGGGACTCAAACCAGACAGCGTCATTGTGTCTCCATGTTACAGCAGTGCATGGTGATGTTGAAGCACAGTGTTTGGATATAATATCCTTATATTTTGGTTCAATTTCATGCCACATTGACTGAAATAAATTCATGTCATTTCAGAACTGAAAGCACTCAGCCGTGATAGATGGGTGGGCATCTCTGGTAGAAAAGCAGCTCATGAAGTCTTCCTTTGGGTAGAAATGCCCAAAGATTCATAGAAGCTAGAGATTGTCTTTTTCTTTTGGCTAACTTCATTAGAGCGCAAGACAGACAAGAAAAATGTTGAACGCATTTTTCAGAATTCTGTATGAATTTGTGGCCATTGTCTCACGCACATGCACACATGCAGTTTTTAATCCTCCAGAGATATTAGCAAGCATCTAGACAGCTCAGCCCTTACTAAGAGCCTCTCTAGCTCATCAGGATTGTGTAAGGAAGAGCTTGTCTGTATTGGTACTGTAGCCTGAGAGGAATAATTTGCACCATAAAGAGAATCAATAACTAAAGCTCTAAAAATTGTACGAGTCACCTGCTTCCAGTCTTTTGTTCTCAGAATTGTTTGATACTTCTTAATTTGGGCAATTATCGTATCAGCTATCGGAACTGCCTTAGCTTAGTCTGGATTGCTTTGGTTTGGGTTTGATTGTGGTTCCTTTGAAAGGCTTAAAACTCAACCCCCGTTGGTCAAGCTTAGCATAGGGGCATAGAAGTAAAAAGGATTTTCCTGGTTAATTAAAAAAAAAAAAAAACCAAAAAACAGACTGTTTCCTACAGGCAAACAGCAGGAGCTGCCCACAGGACCCCGTCTGCAGGCAGGCAGAAGGACCTGCCTACAGGACCCAATATGCAGGCCAGCCGAAGGAGCCGCCCACAAGACCCACCTACAGGACCCGTTTGCAGGCAAGAACCTGGCCGTTGGGAAGGACCAGAAGCCAGAATAGCAGCAGTGGACCATTCTCCGCTCATTAGCTATTAATTGCAATTTACTGTCCCTGGCTTCTGATCCGCTTATGAAGTGCCTATTCAAATCAAATAAGCACTTTGCAAGCTGCCTTTTTCTTGGCAATGGGGAGAAATTTGGGGAGGAAGTAATTTCCGTCTCTCTGCAGTTATCCCAGCTCCTGGTTTCTTGTCTACAATACTGTGTTTCCTTTTTACCTTATGAGTCCTGCTACAAGGAATTGATGCGTGAACTGGATCTGCTTCTCCAGGCAACTCTTAGATGTTCCCTCCCTTCCCCCGTCCATGTGCTGGTAGTCCTATTGCTCTTTTCTGTCACTGACTCTGCCCTTAACTCCTTCAAATTTGATGCATCATTCTAGTGAAGTTTCAGACACTCACAGCCTTTTCTATAAAATAAGTCTGTTTCTGAGGGGTCCAGCAAGTTTAGAAACAATACGGTTGGACTCAACGGTCTTAAAGGTCTCTTCCAACGAGATGATTCTGTGATTCTGCGATTTGGCATGTAACTGATACTGTGCTTCTAACACAGCTTCTTCACGTAAGTGCCCTTCAGCGGTGAGGAGAGGTGATTTGCTAGCAAAGAGACCTTTGCATATATTTCTGTGGCTGGATGCCATAGCCAGTTACATTGAGTCACTTCCAGGTGTCAGGGAGGGTGTTCCTACCTGATGTGTTTTAAATGTAAGAAGATACTTTAGATTGAAGCTTTGCATTGTTCCAGCCTTAGTCAAATGGTCTGGCATAAGTTAGGTGGGATCTTTTCTCCACCGATGAGAGAATGCCTGCTAGACTGTTTGGGAAGTGCCTCTGTGAAGTTCCCCAAGTTTCCCTTTAGCCACACTTATGTTAAAGAAACCTTATCCATAACTCATTAAGATTAATAACTGATGATGATGTGTGTGATATCACCCTAACCACAGCTTGCAACTGTTGTATTTGGAGTGACCTGTATATCTTTCTGCACATTTTTTCCTTTCAGGACAAACATATAGAGGGGTTTTGTGTGTGATTACTGCAGTTTTCTCTTATTCATTTACTTAATTGGCACATGACTGTTTAAAATATTTTCAAAATTTTTCCATGGTTTGGGTTTCTGAGTTTTGTTCAGTTTAAAGCTTAAACAAACAAATTTGGTAAACAGAGAATCATCGTCGTCACCTCAAAAGTCTGTTTCTGGAAAGCAATACATCATCCCAACAACCTGCCAAACTGTCTTTCCAGACCCTGTATTCCTGTGAGATTACACCAAGACACATGTTTATAGAAGTACTGCTAAGAGATAGAGATCACTTCTAGTCAGGGTCTGTTCACTGATTTCTTGCAAAGTCTTGTGTGTCCTGCGCCGCTCAGCGCGGGTGACTAATGACCAGCCAGAAGAGACAGTTTTTTCCTTTGGACTGCGCTTGTGCAGAGGGGATGAGGTGCAGGGCCACAGTGGCTGCTGCGCTATCTTACACCTGATCTGCACAGAATGATCACACAGACTATAACCACAAAGTAAGTCTCCACATGGATGCATCTTCAAGTTAGCATGTATTTGGTTTATGGCCCTCTCAAAGGATCTGGCGAGTGGCTGCACATCTGGACGTACTATAAAGATGCAGTGTCTATTCACTGTAAACTACTTGCATCTCATACCTGCTTTTAACTTTATAACAGACCTACCAGAGTGCTGGGCACACGTTTCTAGATACCTAGGTACTAGGCAACAGATTTTCCTGTGGCAGCTACTCACAAAACCAGGCTTGAATACTGCTCTCATCCCTGCTCCCTCAACACCCAGGAACTTACCACGATTTATGCACGGAGCTGCCAGTCATTAATCCTGAACGTCAGACATAGAGCAGTAGAAGGGCACTGAAGTCTGAAGGCCAGGGACATTTTGTATTTGTACAGTGTGCTTGGGGACTTAATTAGTTGCTGATTTTTTAGGTCAGTCAGAAACCCCAGCAGTCTTCCCTCCTCCCAAAATAACACTGATTTTGGAATCCGTAACTAGAAGCATCTTTGTCTCTGTTCAGTGCCTTATTGTTTGGATATCAGAGTTCCCTAGTAAATGGTCTTATTTTAGAACAGAGAATAACTCATCTAAGTCCTCTGGAAGACGTTTCAATTGTTTTCCTTATTTGGTTCTAATATTCCACATCAGATAGGAAGTCTGGACTCCCATGGCCCCACTAAGAGCCTCAGTTGGGACTTTTCTTCAGCAGCAAAGCGAGTTTTGTTGGCCTCTGGGCTCACATTACATCATCTGTAGTGTGTACGCTTAGCCTATTCTCCATGTCAAAAATTAACTCAATATTATATGATAAAAATGCAGTTCTTAAGATAGGAAATGTTGAAGACTAGTGTTCTTGTGGCCCTGGCCCATCTCACCCACCGCACTGGGGGATGCTTCTTGCAGCATCTCACATGCCAGCAGCATGGCATCCCCTCAGGTTGCCTGGAAAACAGCAGTGGGAGACGCTGCCAGCAGGAAGAAATGCTGGCCCTCTCCGTAAGGAGGGATTTCCCTCCGTTTCTCCACAGGTGCTGGAAACCCCTCATACCAAAAACCACACAACTGCCCCAGCACTCCCCGTGTGCTTTGCAGTGCTCAGCAGTCAGGATGGCTGAGCTCCTGGAACTTCATCCCTGCTCCTCTGTATTCATCTTAAAGCTGCTGAGCACATGCAAAATCCCGTTTTACCTGCCTGTATCTCAAAGGCATTAAAACCTTTTTCCCTACCAGTATTTCCAAGCACAGAATGGTAGCCCTAGAACAACTACCCTAGAGGCAGCATTTCTGTAACAGCGTAGGATACCATGGGGTGTGCAGAGCGGGGTGTAACGTAACCACCCAGCGGTGTACCTTTTCCACCCCGGTTCTGTGTGAATGCAGAGCAGGTCTGTACATAGCATGCAGATTTCACAAAGGGTAGAATTTTTAAGAGGCTATGATCATTCTAGCAGGGCTGAAATTTCTGTAATTTAATTACAAAACAGATCAATATATTACAGCGTCATTACAAATATTAGTGCAAAAATGCACAACCCAAAACTACCCTTGTTCTCTATCACTGCGCAGGCCTCAATTACATTAAAAAAAAAAAACAGCAAATAAACCAAACACAGAACCCTGATTAGAAAAATCTCCGTGTAATAATAACTCTGCAGACGTGATCCTCTCAGGCTCAAGTGGTGCGGTTGTGCTGTGCTGTACCATGTCATGGAGCTGATGTCAGGCTTACCTTGCATGACTCATGGTGAATCATGGGCAAAACTGTGTGTTAGAGAAAGAGATGCTGCCCACACAGAGCGCCGTCCTGAGTTATTGCCCCTGTTTCACTTCCTCCTCCAGCTGAAAACACATTTGTTCGCGTACGGCATTGCAGCTCTTCTGTGAGCACATAATTCATCAGATTATTTGTGGGGGAGCTTTTCAGTTCGTTAATACTCTGATACAATTAACAGTCGGGGACATCGGGTCAAATCTAATCCCCAGCCATCTCACAGCAATTACCCATCTGTGGCGTGGAGGAGGGGAGAGGCTAGTAATACGTGGTACAGTTAATTCAAAAATAATTGTAACGAGATAAAATTACAACATCACTATGAACAAGAAAGCAACAGCAAACAGGAAATTAGCGTCCATGAGCTACAGCAGCAATACACGTACTGAAAGAGCAGACTCCTAACAACATCCGCAGCTCACTGATCCCAGTAGAAGCTAAGGGCGTCTCTGAATTAGTAAATTTATAAAACTGAAAGATTTGAATGCTGTAAAATAATCCCTTTCAGTAAAGCACGACAGTGCTCTTTTTTTACAGCTGCCAGTGATAGTTTTCACTCCCTTGCAAAATTTTTGAGCAGCAGAGGACAGCAGAGACAAAACCTTGGGAGAAGCTGCAGAAAACTCGGTAGCACTAGATGGCAGCTTTCCCTGCCTGTAACAGCGTCAGGAGACAGACAGACACAAAGAAGCATCCTACTGGGCTATCATTTTCCCGAAGCATTCAGATCGAATTCCACTTTTTTTTTTTTCCAAATAAACAATTCCTGATATAGATCAGGGATTCACTTAAGGTTTGTAGACCTCGGGTAAAGACACCTGGGGTTCTGGGAAGGTTGTGAGGTCTCTGCCTCTGTGTTCATGTTCTTGCAGACTAGCTGCGTATCTGATGATAAGAACCATTCTCCTCCGCCTTTCAGACACTTCATCTGTTTTTTTTTTTTTTATGCAACTCTTGGTGGGCTTTTAAGTGGTTATATGTGCAGGAGGTATATTTAATTTTTTAATATGCGTTGGTTTATCTACATTTATGGCAATTAACGTAGAAATCTGCAGGTATAAAAAAGGTAATGGAAATAGTTCAGACACTTCATCTGGTTTTTTTTTTTATGCAACTCTTGGTGGGCTTTTAAGTGGTTATATGTGCAGGAGGTATATTTAATTTTTTAATATGCGTTGGTTTATCTACATTTATGGCAATTAACGTAGAAATCTGCAGGTATAAAAAAGGTAATGGAAATAGGTAACTCCATCAAGCAGGATGCTGTTTTAAGACAACCATCTCAGCAGGTTCCTTTCAGTGCAGTGTGCTTATGTCCTGAACCTTATCCTGTTCTGTTTTATTAAAAATGCTCAGGGCATTTTTAGTCAAATTCATAGTCAAATTCATAGTCAAATTCAAGAATGTAAGGGACCACATGGAATGTAATAATATCAGAGGAAAAAACTAACGTAAATGAAATGAAAGAGAAATATTAGGCAGGAGCCATCTAGGACCATACACAGTCTTAATGATGTTACAAATAGCAAGGAAAAAAAACGTGGTTGTCAGTTTATCATTCTAAATTACTATTCTACAGGGCCAAAGACCTATTTGAATAGCTCTACACAAGGCCTCGAGAAAAGGAAGAAAAGGAGAGATTGTGATTTTTACTTTTAAACATGTGAGAAGTGGTTCTCCTGTGCTTGCAGGGCACTAGAACCAGGTGAAATAGCTCACCTAAAGCTGAATAGTAAATTATGTGCTGTATATCCTGTTGAATCAGAGAGCATGAGACGTAAAAGAAAGACCTCTTGTGTCTCTGGCATCTAATGGTTTTCTGTAGGGCCTTAGTTTTCCATGTTTTTACATTGCAGATGAGAACATCAGGGATGTTTAAAGTTTGCTTAAGTTAACATTAAAGTATGAAAGTGGTTTGATCTACTTCTAGAAAAACATTGCAGAAGCATTGAAATAAAAGCATCATTGTGCAATCTCTGCATACTTTGATAGGACAGTTGTATCTCAATTCCTGTTATGCATTTGCGTGCGGGTATAGCATGTGTGTATAGGTGCTGCCACAACCTAAACAGGAAGAACTTGCTCAGGGCACACTGACCTAAAATCCACTCCTAGTCTACTATTAACAGAAGAATTGTTTCAGAAAGAACATTTAATATCTCACTCACACTCTAAATGCAAAGGAGCATCTTCTTTTAAGCATTACCTTCAGTGAGTATATCATCCAGTCACTCCTCCCACCTCTCTGCAGCTGACCGTGAAATTAAGAGTAGACAAAATATTACCATCTTTTGCCTGCTAAGTTGGCACTTATAGCTGAGGACTTTTAACGATGTGTTTCTGGACCTCAGCATAGCTCTTGGACTGCAGTGGTAGC
>NW_010429554.1:0-25340 GCF_000710305.1 Buceros rhinoceros silvestris
TTATAATAATAAAAATAATAAGAACAACTGAACTGCCAGCTGAACTAGAGCTACCGGGGTCTTGTCCTCCCCCTGAAATGGATGCCTGTGACACTGTGCCATCACGTCTTCTCATGATACTGGAGTTAACTTTTAGCTGTGTTTATGTACTGGTCAGATTTGTTGTTTGAAAATGCTGATAATTCTCATCAATCTGTGGCAACTTTAAGAGGGCGGGACTCCAGAGCTATTGTGTTTAATCCTTCTTGAGTTATACTACAATTGCAGATTCATTGTCAAATACAAAATTAGTTTTCATAATAGTTCTAGTGTTCTCTCACACAAAAATATTCTGTGTGAAATAGAAACTGATCATCAAATGAGAAGATGAGAAGTGGTTAATTAAATAGCAATGGATAAAATCACGACTGTTCTTGAGCAGATGTTGCTACAACAGAGTTGGCAATATCTCAGTTTCTGAACTTGTCATACTTATGTAAATTATGTCAGAAAAAATGCAAGCAGAACAAATAAACATATATTTTTAAAATTTTGAAGGACAGTACATCATATTGGCTGATTTTTTTTATACTGTGTGATCTAGATTGCTTGTATGAACAGCTTTTGAACAGCAGTTGCACCTAAAAAAATACTTTCAGTGAGAAAAACACCATCCTGGTGATATGTGCAATCTCTAAAGAAAACTTAGATCAGAACAGATCTTGGTGCTATTTTTATAGTACCAATTTGACATGGAGGATACTTGCACAGCACTAAGTTTTCTGACAAGTTTTATAGTTTTGCAGAAGCAGCAGTTGTCCGGAAGCATTTAGGGCCAAATTTTCAGATGCAAGTTTCCCGTTGAGCGTAACAACTTGTGGTACATAACAGCACATTTTTGATCAGGATACTCCCTGACGCGTGATGGAGGTACAGTATATATTGCCAGGTCCTATTTTTAAGGGCGGTTGTGATCTGCCTGTGGCACATATTACCTCGCTAGGCTGTTTCTTTTCAGAAAGGTTTTATGCAGCACATCACAATTTATCTTCAACCCAGGATAGCTCCATAGCAACGTGTGTAACTTGCACTGATGCATACAGGCAGGGATGTATGTGCACAACCACCGCGCTGCGATCCCTGTCTTTCCTTCAAAGCTCTGTAGCCTCGTGTTCTTTATGCATTAGAACCCGGTGAAGTTGTAGTTTGTTGGCTACATGCTTTCATATAGAAATATAACTAAGCAGATAGACTTATGCCTTCAGTTATATTTACCATGGTTTTTCTTTTTTCTTTCTCCACTGTAAGGATAACTGGAGGAAGGAATGAGAGCTGGTTCAGTTTTGTTTAGTTTCTCCTACTTTTTTCCCCGTTTTCTTTAGAAAAATAGGAAATTACTTGTCAGTGATCTGAAATGCATAGGACTATATTCTGTTGTTCTAGCCAGCTTCTAGCCTCTTCATACACCATTTTAACCACCACAGTTATGGAAATTATATCATTACAATGTGTTGTCATTTCAGAATGTTAGATAGAGGTAGACAATACTACATCCTGATTGTGAAATAAAGTTAGGAGACGCTTTCATTCCTAACACAAACAAATTATTTTATTTGCCACGACTTGCCAAAGGAATACTATCGTTATTATCAGAAACCATGAGTTGAGACGACACATTAAGAGCTGTGACTTTACAGTGTTATTGTGCATGACTTTTTAATTATAAACATTTTTCCTACTTGCTCTGCACCTTTTCGGTAAGGACCCTTTTTTCTCTAGCCTTTTCTGTTGACTTAATACTGTATCTGTGATATATTTTGCTGGGAAGCTTTAAGAACTAAGTCCAATTTCTTCTTTGTGACTATGGGTGTCTGGTAGCACTTTGAGATTTAGGAAGCTTCACCACTCAAGAAACTGATTTTGCCTCTGCAGCATCACATGGTTGTTATGGGAACCACAGTTCTAAACTTACTGATTTTTCATTATTAGTGGTACATCACATTCAAGACCACTGGCTTTTTGCAGTAGCCTGATCTCCTTTTAGTACAAAAGGGAAGTATGGAGGGAATAAGATGCCCCTCTTTAGGGGTTTGTTTGGTTTGGTTTGGTTTGGTTTTTTTTTTAGATAATAGCACTTGTTAGAATATCTCATTAGCAGCCTGTGTTATCACCTGTCATAGGATGCTCTGCCTTGGGGCATTTCAGAATGGAAGATGGAAGGACTCAGGCAGCTGGTAGAAAGCAGAGTTAAAAGGCAGAGTTTCGGTGCGGGGTGGAAAGAAACATAGAAGTTTGGAGTTGAAAGAAATCTGAAAAGAACATCTAATCAAATTTCCTGCTCTGAAGCAGTCAAAATGAGCCTAGAGCTTCAACAATCAGGCTTTACCAGTGTAATGTATTACAGTGTTTTGTTTTCCTTTTCCAAAGGTTAAAATATTATGTTCCATGTAATCTTATTTACGTGGAAATTTAATCAAATGTGATCTCATTGGTCATTAAGGGTATGACACTATTTCTTCTTTCTCTTATTTGCAGCACCTTTATTTGAAGACTATTCTGTATACAGCCTCTCTCTTCCCACCCCTCAAACAAATCAGAATTTTTCTGTAAACTTTCTCACAAGATCTCTTTCCAGAACTACTTATAATTTGATCCCCAGCACTTTCCCCCATCTGTATCTATTCTTGTTGAAATATAATGCGTCAATCTGGACACAGGTATATTTGCTGAAATCTTACGTTTCATGAGTAAAGTGAGGCAATTATTTCTCGTATACGTATGACAGTTCTGCATATCAATATCAACCACTGCTGGGCAAAATCATTGTATTATATTAATAGTTGCTATTCAGTAGTGATTTCCTCTTCTACATTCACATGTTTATTCTTCAACTTCCCCTGTTTCCAAGGGCTTGATTTGGTATGCATGGTATGGTGTTTCTTGCTGGCTGGTTCTGTTCTGGCCGTCCTTAATTCAGCTAGTGCAGAGCAGCATGAAGGACTGACTTTGTTCTGAGGGGAGGGTCCTCCCCACCAGAATCCCATACACCTTGCTAAAATCTTCTGTGGCATTCTGTTCCAATGGCAAAATGCAATGATGATGTAATGCAGTGTTGTAAAAATTTCTCCATGTAACAGTTTTCCACAGGTATTTGTTTGCTTGCTTTTATAAAAAATGTTGAGAAATGTGTTACTATTTCCTGCTATAAATTTTCAGGCATGGTCGTCTTCAACTGAGAAGTCTTTGAGAAGTCTTAGAGGAATCAGGAGACTGATCCTGATTTTAAAACCACCCTTGCCAAAATTGTTACTTTTAATCCAGATCAACTCACCATGCAGTCCTACACCTAGTTCTGACGTGCAAGTGAAGGAACTCCATACACCTTTGTAGAAGTTTCATTGTAATTTTTATGGACTGGATAACTTCTAAAAACCAATTAATTATTTTGCAGCTAGTACCTCTGAAAACTATTTATAATGCAATACAATCATGGCTGACTCTATCCTCCAACTAAATTCTCATTCAAAATTACCAATATATCAAAGCATAGGTAGCTAACTCAAGCATTCCTACCAAAACAATCTCCAATTCAATCAAGTGAGGTGAAGTCTAATTAGAATTTGGGGAAGGAGGCTGAGAGAAGGTCCAAACACCAGTATTTACCAGTGGTGAAAGGAAGCTCTGAGAATACAAGACATTAATATCATAGAGACATTCTTCTTGAGCCAAGGTGTGTGGGGGATGGGTCGTTAATTTTTTGTGAGTGTGTGCGCCAAGTAAAATGAAAAAAAAATATTGAAGGCTGATATAAAGTGATGGAGAATAAATATCACAAATGCCCATAGACGAAACGTAGTAGAGAAGGCATTGCCACCTATTGACTAAAGTACACAACAGCAAGAAAGGCACTTTTAACCAAAAAATAAGAGCAGCAAGAGACATGAAATGTTAATTTCACATACTCAAATAACGTGTCCTGCCAAGTGTTGTTTGCTGTTTATTTGTGACTTCAGTAGGAACACAGCCCAAATTTCGATGCTGGACAAGAATAAGGTTGTTTTTCTGTGTGGGTTTGTTGGGAAGTTTTTTGTTAGTGTTTCATCTATTACATTTTTTTTTACTTGTAGACCAGACATCCCAGAGGATTCTTCCAAAGATAAGGGAAGCTATTGACTCTAGGCTGTTTGATCCAGCTTGCTAAAGGTCAGTAGAACACTGATAGACGGTAGTTAGTTATGACCTGATGACCGCTTAGCCAGGTCTTGCACCTGGGTTGGGGCAATCCTCACAGGCTGAGGGATGATGTGATGGAGAGCAGCCCTGAGGAGAAGGACTTGGGGGTGCTGGTGGATGAAAGGCTGGACATGAGCTACCAATGTACACTCACAGCCCAGAAGGCCAACCGTATCCTGGGCAGCATCCCCAGCAGTGTGGCCAGCAGGTCAAGGGAGGTGATCCTGTCACTCTGCTCCGCTTTGGTGAGACCTCACCTGGAGTGCTGCGTCCAGCTCTGGAGACCTCAGCGTAAAAAGGACAGGAACCTGTTGAGTGGGTCCAGAGGAGGCAACAAAAAAGATCACAGGGATGGAGAACTTCTGCTGTGAGGACAGCCTGAGAGAGTTGGAGTTGTTCACCTGGAGAAGGCTCCAGTGAGACCTTATTGTGGCCTTTCAATACTTAAAGGAGGCCTATAAGAAAGATGGGGACAATCTTTTTAGCAAGACCAGTAGCAATAGGACAAGGGGTGATGGTTTTAAACTAGAAGAAGAGAGACTCAGAGTAGTATAAAGAAGAAATTTTTTACACTGAGGATGGTGAACCCCTGGCCCAGGTTGCCCAGAGAGGTGGCAGAAGCCCCATCCCTAGAAATTTTCCAGGTCAGGCTGGACGGGGCTCTGAGCAACCTAAACTAGTTGAAGATGTCCCTGCTCACTGCAGGATGGGGTTGGACTACATGAGTTATAAAGGCCTCTTCCAACCCAAACCACTCTTTGAATTCTAAGAGGTTTATTATGGTAATCAGTCTTTTCTTCCTTTCTGAATAATCACCTCTATTTGAAGTGGTATTAAAAGTCCAATTGTTAGTAATAAATGATAAAATTTTAAAAGAATGCATGATAATATATATCATAATTATATCTTCATAAGCTTGCTCTGTCTTAGGTATGCCTCTAATAATAAAGTGATGCCTTCTAAACGTGTAAATGTTACAAGATCGGGGGTTTTAAGTGGAAAAAGTAGAAGCAACTGACAAATCATGTTTTGTCATAATCTCCTGTAATATTTTCTTTCTAATCGGTCTCCTTTTTTAATTGGATATCATCTAAATATTTTTTGCCAGGTATAGATAAGCTTTTGCACTATTTTCAGTTTTACAACGTCCTTTTCTTGGTTTCTATTTTACAGAATTATAAAGGGGAGTGGTTTTTCCTTGCCTTAACAGGTTATTTCTCTTCTGTGGAGAATGGCCTTGAAAAGGGATGTCTTTTTTCCCGGTGCCTTATAGATTACAGAATAAGGATCCTCTAAAAAGCTCCTGTGGAGAACCATGTGGACAGCATTGACAGCTCTAGTATGTTATTGGGCTGCCAGCTGCTCTTCGTGCCTTTCTCGCTGGCATGTTGTTTTGCTCTCAGTGGGAAAGGGCTTGAAGCAAGAAGCAAAGAAGTGTTTCAACCATGTTTTTCGAATTCATTCTAATTGCCTTTTTTTTTTTATTCCTCATAATAGATTTTTTTACTAGCTCACTTCTGGCAGAAGACTATAATTAGTGGCAACTGTCTTCTGACTTTGTTCATCCTGCTGATACTATACTTTTTTTAAGGCTTAATAAGACGACAGCATGTTAAGGTACAAATGCGCCTTGATAAGATACTTTTCGTTTCATTGACTTTGAACTTCTTTCTAGGACACACTTTGAATTTTATTTCATAGACAAATACAGTTTATCACTTCCCTCTTTCTGGTCATATTTGTTGCAAATAAATTCGAGATTTTATGGCAAAAAATTATTAATGTGACCAAACCAAAGCATGTAAACTGCAAAACTGAGGATTTCCACAGAAGAGGCCATGCTGCTGTAGAATTTCACGTGGAATTTAACTGTTCTATTTTTAAAAACTTTATAAATTATGAGATGTACTTGTATGACACAAATACAATTAAAAGGTCACAACATCCATACGTCACAAAACCAAAAAAACCCCAAAAACTTTGTTCAGTATTAATTTGTTATAAGCTTACACTGGAGAGTAGATTTACAGTTATTAGTTAACACTGTGCCACAGCAAATGAGGAAAAGCTAGACAAGTATAATAATAGTTTCTAAAGCCACTTAATAATAAAAAGAAACCTGTTTGTGGGAAGAAAGAAGAATCCCAAGAGATCCTGATATAAAATTCTTATTATAATTAGAAAAAGACAAAGCATAGATATACATGAAAGCTAAAAAACTCTTGTTAGCCAATTACAGATGAATGTTTTCCAGCATTAGTGCCTCTCTCTCCCCTTTAACACCCAGAAGCACAGAATAGTTTAAAAGAGAGCAAAATGTGGCTAAAAAATAAGAGTTTGTCCACCAGTGACAAAAACGCTTTGCTTTTATCCTCCTTCTCTTGACATCTGAGGAGCCCCTAAGTGTTGCGATCATGTAAGTTGGCTGTGCCGGTCTGACTTACAGATTTGGATCAGCATTTCTGAATGCCAGAGCAAAGTTACGGAGCTCCCCATGTAACATCCCTTCCAGCACTTCTTGCGGGGCTGAGTGCCAGATCTTTGCACTGCTGTATGAGCTGGCTCACGCCAAGTCGGAGATGATGCCTCTGGTGCCCGAGCACGCAGTGCCATGTTGCTGCAGGAGGATGGATGGCACCTGCTTCAGCTGAGCCCCTTCCTTCTGCTCATTCGACATTTCTGAGCACACTTGAATCAGCACGATGAGATTTGTATCGGTGCAGGACTTGCATCACAAAGCCATGGCTGAAATACGAGGTTGGTTTATTAGGGCTCCCTATACAGTCGGTAGAAACCAGAGAACGTGTAATACTAGCGGTGTGAAAATGTTCCTGTCTCTATATTTTTACTCAGCTGTAAACTAGTTTTTGGGTTTTTTTCCAGGAAACTCAGGGCAAATGTTTAGCAAATATTTTGAAAACTATACAATAGCAGCGGGCCTTTGCCAGATATTTTAGGCAGATATTTCAGAGACATAATAAATAAAGCAAGCCTGACAGCACGCAGAATAGAGAAGGATAGATGAGTGCTTAAATTGTGTATTTTCTCTGTTGGTAAAACTTCTCGGTTTTGACAAAACTTTCCAAAACTTGTCTACCTCATATTCTAACTATGAAAACTCTCTGCAAAAGTAAATTATAAACCAGACTACCTTCACATTTGTATATTTGTATATTGGAAGTAAGATGCTTTTACTGGAAAGCACCAATAAGGGGAGGGAACTGAACTAGTCTGAAAGCCTGGACTTGGTGGAGAAGGGTGACTTTTGTCTTGTACTCAGGACCTTTGCTGGTTAGTTTTTTGGGGTTTGGGGGGTTTTTTGGTTTGGTGGTTTTTTTTTTTTTTTACAGCAGTGTGTATTTAAACCTGAATCACTCTTTTTCTCCTTAATCTCTAATGGCTATTCATATACCCTGACTCCAAATTATCATCTTATTTTAGGGTTTAAAATTATTGTAAATTGCAGTTAAATTATTTTGCGTTTACATGAATAATGATTACCCCGAACGCTCCGTGCTCTTGCTTTAACCTAAGAAATAGGTAAAGATAAAGATGTTACCCACATTCAATATGTCACTACTGTAGACAGAAAACATTTAAGAAAAGTTGAAAATCTTTTTTGCAGTCCTTTTTAAAATAAATGGAGGCCACCACTGAAGTTTGTGAATAAGGATCAGATATTCTCTGACGTTATTATTCAAATGAGGTAACTCAGGAGCTTTGCCGGAATTATATCGGTTGAGCTCAGCCCTCCCAAGGTGAGAGTAGTTTTGGGCGTAAAGATACACGTGCTGAGGAAACATGGCAAGACTTTTGAAGTTTAAATGGTAAAGGAGTGCTGGGCACTGCAGCTCATCGCTGAGATTCTTGTATTTAATGGCCATAACAGCGGTCATCTTTGCCCACAAGCTTTACAGTATGAAGTGTTCTATATCAATATATAACATATGAAACCTACTGTAATGTCATATATCCAGGTACATTAGTAGCATAAGGAATTAATATCAACTTTCACCAACAATATGTTGTAGTAGTTATAGAATAAGAAGGAAAGAAATGTGGAAGATGTGAGAATATAGTAGAAGGAAAAGAGAGAAAAGGTCAAAACTTAAGAATATTGTCCACCATAGCTGGTGTAGTCTTGGTTTCATTGCTTGTATATTTGATGAACCACTTTTCATCTTTCTTGACCTTTCGGTTTGCATGTTGTAAATTATAGTAAGAGCTCTATGCTAAGAAATATATGAACTTGAAAAATCACCTTTCTCTCATTACTATCTAGTAGGTGGTTTTAATTTTGCTGCTGAAATTTGAGATATCTGAAGTACTTAATTTGTTTTCTTGTATTTCAAATTGAATTGGTTTTATTATGGCACAGTTTCCTTTAGCAAACGGAGGTAGGTGACTGAGAGAGAATTATTTACTGTCAATTACAAAGTTTAAGTGGCGTTACTGGGAAACCCACACAGCTAGTGAAGTCCCCGAAGCAGGAGAACATTATATTAAAATTGGCATCTGTCTGCACTGGATTTGTTCTTTTCTACCCTTCACATTAAAAATACAAAAGCACAGATGAATCCAATGAATTAAAAATAAGCTGCTCATTTGGAGTCAGAATACAGATCTAATGGGTAATAAATTTCAGGAATAATTAGATGAGATTTTATTCCAGTTTAAAACCTCTAGGAAAATATTTCATGTTTATGCTTTTATGACATCTTAACTTTAGCTGCTGTTAGATTAATCCACAAAGCACCTTCTTAGAGAGAAAACAAAACCCTTAGTTGTTTATACAAACGCTTTTCTTTTCCTATTCATTCTTCCACTTACTGTTTTAATTGTGTCAGTTGTATTATCACAGTGAATTATTCATCATCAGCAACGGAATCTTACACTTAAAAAACTTGATTGTCAAGATATAGGAAGGAAAAGCATCAACTGATAGTTCAAGGATTTTTTCTAGATTTGGATTAATTCTTAGTTACAAATTTTAGCAACCTATAAAATGGATGATACGGTTTTCTCCAAAGAAAGCAACACCAACACCACACGCCACGTCCCCTCCATTCATAAAAAACCCCCAACCAACCCAAACAAAACCACGAACCAAAATCTATAGCAAAGAGCTCCCAAAAACCAGAGCCTATCTTGATTTCTGAGGTCAAGACAGCGGCAGTTCCACTGTCCTGTTTTATTCTCTCTGGTCCTGAGACAAATAATCAGCATGAGAATGTCAGGTTAGGGAGATGCAGTCAAAAGGGTTATAGAGTCAGCCTGCTGGTGCATAGGCTATGGTTGGTTGGGGTGTATTCTTGACTAAGGAAAATGCAAAACACATCTAGTAAATCCAGATCAAGTAGGAGCAAGCTATGGCTTACAATTTAAGGGATAGTCCTGTTGGCATCACTGAACCGTCTACACGGTTTTGTTCTATTCATATTTCTGAGGCTTAAGAACATGGTATTAGGCCGTTAATATGTAATTGAAAGATAGTACCATACTAGAATATTGTAAGAGCTATTGAATATTAGATTGTACTTGAAGGAACAGCTTTTACAAATCTAAAACTGCTTTAGTTTTTCTAGCTAGTGTAGTGTTTAAAGCTGAGTAAAGACTAAACTTTATTTTGTATGACTGAACTAAAAATTCAGGAATCATTTTTAAAATAGAAGGAATCCTGTGTTATCCCATCGGATACTAGAAAATAAACTTCCAAAACTTGAATATAATCTGGGATCAAATGTATACTATAAGGATATTTGAATCATAGCCCATCTTCTCTCCTTGAAATTGTATTATTTCAACATGAGGTGCTTGTCCTGGACTGAAAATAAAATTTAAACTTCTGGTTATTTTACCCTTATTTGCTTTTTCTTTTTTTATTTTTTTTTTTTAATGAAGGTCAACTGTTACATTAAAGGAGGCATGGAAGTAAGAAATGTGACATTACAGGTGAGACATTAAATTCCTAAGCCAAAATGATAAAGGTAGGTAACATCTATAAAAAGAAGGAAGGATGAAAAAGCATGAGTTTTTGTCATTGAGTCTGAGGTTTTTTCCATTGATTTCCTGGTTTCAGAAGCTTTGTTTGTGTATTAAATCTTGGATATTTTTGGCCGGGTGTTTTCTCCTAAGATACTCTATTGAGTCAGACAAGATGGAAAGCAGCAGTATTTAGAGATACTGAAATGATGAATTTGTCAGTTAACACCTGAGAAGACCTCTTCTTGATTTTACATATAAAATTCTGAAGTTATGTCTTGCATGCTAAAATTAGTGGTTTTGAATCACATTCCCTTTGACTTGGAAAAGTCAAAAGTTAAACAGAGGAAGACCCTTAGATAAATGCTAACAGAATCAATTGCAAAAGCAAACAGAGAGGCTGGGATTCAATAAAAATCATGTAAATGTTTTATTGATTTGGAACCTTAACTTTGGAAGGGAAAAAATTGAAACTTGAGTTTTTGAGTTCTGTAGACAAACTCTTCTTAGGGATATCATAAAATATAATGCAGGGGAAGGAAGCAATCCTTTGTACCATGGAAAGCAGACAAATAAATGTGGAGCACAATAATTACATTTAAAATACTGAGTGGGGATTCAAAGCTAGACTGAAACTCATAACTCAAGAAATGAGAAGTATGGTGGGTTTTTTATCTCTGGAGATTTTTTTAATTAAGACTGACTTAGAAGATGTTACTTTTCAAAAAAGAAGCTGTGCAAGTCACTATGGGCTTCATAGCTGCAGAAAGTCTAGATGATTATAATGGCCCCTTTTGGTTTTAAAGTCTGTGCTCGTGAAAAAAGAAAAAGATTTTCAAAGGTGTAAGACTCACTTATTGTCATTTATCAGTATAAAAAGTGCCAAAGGGATTCAATGAGATTAAAATTAAAAAAAGAGAGATTTAACATTTATATGAATCTCAGAAACATCAAGAATTGTATTGAAGGTTAATAATAAGAAAGAAATGCTAAGCCTTAGAAACAAATTTACATCTTGAAATGTAACTCTATGAGCTCAGGATAAAAATAAATTTAGACAGCTAAAGATATTTATCCTTTGTCTTGAAGAGCAGCCAAAGAACACTGGTGAGCTCTAGCAATACCTATATGCATGTAGGTGTTCATGGAAGAAAAGACAGATGTTCAAGGACATTGCAGAATTCTTAAAGATATTTCTTTTCTTTTCTTTTGTTAATGAATACAGAGCCAGACGCTAGTCAATGGCAGACCCTAGCTTTGATTAACCTTGAATCTTTTCCAGCCAATTCATATTACGACAGTTACACCATTTATCAGCTTACAAATGCAGCAATAGTTGCCTAACCACAACTCCTATGATTTTGGTCAATCTAATTAGAGTCTAACAATAAATCAGTCTGATAGGATGAAATATTTAATTAGCCAGGAATACATTTCCTTAGTAAAGGCTGTGAACCTCTTTACCACAACTTACATGACAGCATATTTAAAACCTTAAATAAAGAGGTGAAGAAGTCGATATTTAAAAAAAAGAGAAAAGCTACAAGTATGTTACAGACATTTACACTCCAAATAATACATAATAAAACAAAAAATAATTTTAAATGTTTCGTGTGAAAGAGGTTCAGACATGTTTACTTTTTACTTGAAAGAGCTACCAAAGAAAAAAATAAGTGAAAAGCTCTAAAAAGCTCTGTAGTGCTGCTGCAGTTCTCCAGGTGAGCCAGAGCTTTGGTATGTGTTTGGTATGTGTCCCCTCTCTTTGAGGGAGAACCTCTGAAACAGAGAACCATGACCTTTAGGAAAGATGAAAGAAAGATAAAAATATTTCAAACCACATCTATTCTCTATGTGGGAGGTCCTCTCAGCGTGGGGTCTTTCCATCATTCTTGCTGTTATTCTGTCAAGTTTTATTGTCCTTCTGGACTTTACCAAGCCCCTCTGGAAAGAGCCTTCTGACAGAAGCGAGGCAGCTCTCCTCTGGCCACTCATTTGGGAACCAGCCTGCAGTAACCCATGGCAAACGGGGAGCAGAAAACAAAACCAGTGTACATTTGTCTCAATCACACATGTTACATGGAAGGGAAGCATTGATGGTTTTTGTTTTCATCTGCCAGTTCCTCACTATTGACTGATTCAACAGAGCAGTATCTTTAGATTATTATCCTGCTCGGTTTGCAGCTGGGTAGCTCTACACTCAAAAGTAATGCCCTTGTGGAATGAGAAAAAGAATTGACTTAAAATCTGGATATTGACAGTTTATAATGCAGATATCCCACATTTTGAACCATGACTGAGGTTCTTCACACACATATATTAAATGTAGATCTAGGCTATTGGCTGACATTGAAAAGTGCAATGTTACAAAATGTCAACATAATCTTTTTTTTCCTTCCAAACATTAAGGTAACTTGGGTGTGATGGACTGCTAAATGCCAGCATTAGGTAGGATGCCTTAAACAATTGTTTTCCACACGTGCTGCTTTGTCCTGTTAACTGGCATTGCCTGGCTGTGGGGAGCAGTCCCTGTCAGCTCCCCGCCCTGGAGGCACCAGTTCCCCTGCCTTGGAGGAGGGGCAGAACCTCTTGCCAGGTGATGCCCCCTCCCAAGTTCGGAGGCATGTCATTGCCCATGTCCTGGGACCCCAGACCCTTTTCGGAGTCGTCCAGAAGGAGCAACTGCGCACGCTCAGCTGAGGAACTGAGCCCTATAAAGGGAGAACCCATCGAGACTGAGGCCGGTGTGTGTGTACCAGAGGAACCCAAGAGCGAGAGCAGACCCTGCTGGGCACAGTCGAACATCGCTGGAGACCCTTTCAAGGGTGGTGAGACTTTCTCTATCCCCTTATTTTCCCTCTTTCTTCCTTTTCTGTCTTCTCCTGTCTTCTCTGCTTTCCTGCACCAGAGTTCTAGTTCGTGCCAAAATCAAACCATCGCTGTTAAAAGCATTTGACATTGCCTGAACGCTTTATCCGATCCCCACACTGGGTTTAGCCAGTGTTATCCAGCCCATTGGTTTAGTAAAGGTACCTGTGTTACATTGTTCCTCTGCGTCATTGTCGTGACTCTGCTGACTTGTGGTTCTGCCGAGCAGAGGCCAGTCCTGTAGAGCAGAGACCAGTCCTGTAGTCGGTAACATCTTTCAGAGGATCACAAAGATTCACCTTCCTTGCAACCCACCGAGTGGGGCAAGACACTTGGACCTAACACTTTCTTCTATGCCTTTTATGGCAAAACACAGTGGAAGTCATTGGCCTCTCCAGCAGTAACTGCTGCTATCTTTCTGCTTAAGCTGTGGTAATAACTGTGGTTCAACAGTGACAAGTGACCGACACGCCTGCCCCTCGCCCTGCTCTATGGCAGAAGCCTATCTGTACATGGCACGAGTAGGAAACCACAGCGCTCTCAGTCTGAGACAGCTGTAGGCATGAGTGGTGGGACCCGAGTGTTTCTGCTGAAGTCAGGAACAGCTGGGGAGCAGATTTGGGCTAGGCATGACCAGCAGTAAGACTGAGGAAATTGGTCTGGGCCCTGAAGTGAAGGAGGATATTCCACAACTGAGCAAGGCAGCTGCTGGGCTCTTTGTTGCCAAATTTTTTGTCAAATGTTGGGGGGATATGTCTGACTCTGTAGGCGTGATAGCAGAAAGGTTGTGTAAGCGAGGAACACCTGGTTTATGGTTTCTCCTAGGGCATAAGGACCTAGCTGTTTGTCAGGGATGACATCTTTTGCTTTCGGATGCTCAGAAGCTAACATACAACTTCTCGGGCTTTTTCCAGTGACGTGAAGGAAACCGGAGGTTTGTTTCTTGGAAGAATGCAGAATTCATTTTAAATATTCACTGTGACTTACGAAATTACTTTGTTTATTGCTCTTCGAATTGACCTTGCTCAGAGTTTAGTGTTCAATAAAGCAGCAACACATACAGATATAGAGAAGTCCGCTGCACATGCTGATATTCTTCAAACCACAAACCTTCGCATCTGGAACACCAAGCAACCAGAATTCCTGAATTCTTGGTACATTCAGTAGTGGCAAAGAGGAATTAGCAACAACAACAAACAAATCAAACTATTTTAAAAGGATCTTCAAGAATAATTAGAAATTGCGAATGTAAAAATGAGATGCATACCAATTGGGTAAATATTTTATAACTTTTTGATAAGTATAGATAACTTTTTTCAGTATCATAATGGTTAAAAGACAATAAAAAATATGAAGCCTACAGCACTGTTTGCAATAAAACTTATATAGTCTTTTAACTATTAATTTCTTTGAAATTAAGAAATGAAATTTTTCTTAAAGCAAGATATTTATGAATTATTGTCACAATTTAAAATGGTTTGGTTCATTTTATCAGGAAAAGATGTTCCTCACATGCTCATCTTTTTTAAGACTTACACAGATTCATTTTTATTTCAAATTTATTATAGTGATAGTGGTGGAGCTACATTTTTACAAAGCTGGGAGCACTCTGAAAAGGCTATTTTGGGGATCTGCTTAATTCTATAAAATGTATGTATGCTTATTAAAATTGTTCATACTTATTCTCAAAATTAGTAGCTCAGAGAGTGGAGAGAGTACAAGTAGCAAGCAGATAAATATTTCTGGGAACGGCGGTTGTCTAAAGTGAATGGAATGAGGCTGTGAAGGCAGCTGGGGAGAAGCATATTAACACACTGGACTTTGATCGCCAAAAAAAAAATTATTCCACTTTTGTTAACTGAATAGTCATCATTATCATCATCCTAATAACAAGTATTTAAATACACTGGTTAATTGGTCTGACACATTTACATTTCATGATGATTTATTAGCGTAGACAACAGGCTCTTAGAAGCTGTTGTTCAGTTTAGGCTGCTCTCATTTAGGTAAGACTCTTCCACTGTAGCAGTGATGGTGTAGTAGTGCAGAAGTGGTGGTAATGATAGTGTAGAAGTTACGGAAATAGATACTCCAGCTGTACTGTGGAATAACTCAGCTTCTCAACTTTCCTCGAGATGCAGAGCTTTTTGCATGAGTTCGGTCATCTGCTTCTTCAAAGAAAATAGTGTAAGTGAAGGAGAGCCGATAAAAATCACACCAAGCTTTAGCTTTGCGGGACTGTTTCTGTTACAATAAGAAAAAAATTAAATTCTTTTTGCCCCTTGGTTTCTGCTTAATAATCCCATCAATGTGGTGGTGTCTCATGACCCTGCTTCTTATATGATCCTGCTGTGAACCAGCTCACGAGGCTAAACAGCAAAAGAAGGCCAGGATGAAAAAGTGAATCATTTTCTGCCGTGCCAGGTTTTTTAACAGCAATCAGATGTGCACCAGAGCAAGAGAGAGGATGAGACCGTATCTTTTCCAGAGTAATTCTGAGGTGATTGTTCAGTCAAGCGTAGCTAAAATAACAAGTGTTAAATGGACCCTGAGTATTCTGATGCCCAATTGCTTAAACTGCGTTTGGGCTACAGTGATTGATGAGTGTTCAGAAGGGAACTGTTGCATGTTTAACATCAAGGAAAAATATTTACGTTGCTTCTTTTGTTTATCTAGATTTTAAATCACTGCACTATTATTGGGTCAATAGTAAACAAAGTATAACTCTTAGCATGGATTCCTAGCTGAGCAAAAGGAAATCTAGTGTAAGAAAAAAAAAGATCTTTAGAAGAGAGATGGTTTGGGAGAAAAGTTAAAAAAATCCATATAAAACCATGTTCAACAGCAAATGTCTTAAAATACAATTTAAAAATAAATAATCAGAATAAGAAACAACTAAATTAACTGGCTGTGGAACTTAAACTGGTCTTGTTTCAGGTCTTCTCATAAAAAACCCTGGACATTTGGAATTGTGTATTAGAGCCTACAACTTCTTAGTGATGAATAACCTCAGGTGGAATCACTCTGCACTCTATTAGATGAAATTATGTTGGCCTTGAACCATTCACTGTTGAAGGCTCACTGGCTTTGATGAACGTGGGCCAGCAGACCAATGCTATTTTGCTTCAGAATTCCCTGTACTTTATCTGCAGAACGTAAAGGTGAATTAAACCTACCAAAATGGTTGTTCTTAAAATAAACAAGCAAACCCCCAAAAATACCTTGTATTTTTTTTTTTGTAAAAGTACTCTAACTAAATTTTAAAGTACTGCTACACGTGCCACTGCAGCATTGCAAAATAATTATGAGAATACTGTCTGACAGCTTGTGTATATCTTTTAGAGAGGTGAGGAATGAAAGCCAGTGGTTATTCCATTTTAAATATTCAGATATTATTTTTTAATAGCTGTATGCACTTCACTTCCACATCAGAGAATGCCAACTGATGTTCATTTTTGTTTCAATTTGACAGTGCGGGTAAAAGATCAGTTATTTAATACTAGGTTACCCATATTCTCAGGATTGAGGCATACATTTAGGAAGAATTATGGGAAAAAAAATTCATAGCTTTCCTCAGTAAATTCACTTAAAAGGAATAGATTTGTCATCTGTCAGAGATGACAGTGATTAAGGTCCCCCAGTCATTTTAGCTAGAGATAGCTTTTCTTCCCACTTACCATTCTCCCTGCCCCCACAAATAAATATGCATTTGGAAAGGCTGAAAATGTTATTGCATGAGTAATTATTTCTTATCACGGCTACTTTCTTGTAACAGAGGTTTTTTAAGAGGAATTTTGTAGACAGGATCTGAAAACGTCTTTGGATTAGACAACAGTCATGTTGTCAACAGGAGATGACTTAATGAAGAGTGTGCTTGCTTAAAGTAACGCCACAGTCTATCAGGATGTTGGCTGGAATGGCAAAGAGAGTGGTGATGTAAATGATGACCCAGCTGCACCGCATCTAACTTGTTCATGTTCTACAGTGGAATGAGGATAGTTTTCCTGGGTTGCAGCAATTAAAGGATAAAGTGTGTGTATTAAATTAGAGGCAGACCTGTACACTCAGGATTCCTCCATTTTTTTCAATATGTGTAAGAGAACCTTTTCACTCTTGCAAGTGAAATTCAGGAAACCCTCCTTACCCAGGAATTTGGAATGGCACTGAGATTCTGGAGGCTGTAATCTGAAATGATTCCTATATACCTACTTAATTTACTTCCACTACTAGGAAAGTAGCAAAGGATTTCCATCCCTCAGTATGTTGCCTGAGCCAATACAAGTTAATCCCATTGTTATAGGGATCATGAGATGGCACCGAAGAAGTTATAAATAGCAAAATCGAGATACTTGTGTTTCCCTCATCTCCATTCCCCTCCTGCAGAGAAGAATGAATTGCAGCCAAGACAACAGTTTGCAAATCAGTAGTGTTGTGTGACTGCCATGAGAAGCACTTTCCCTGGACAGCAGCGATATCTAACAGTCCTCTGCAGTGGCTTTCCTTTTGACACAGATTTACAGGGTTTTGCTTTAGCTCCCTACAATTTTTTTTGAGAGACAGCTCTTTTTATCTTTTAAAGCCTTTTACTGTGCTTTTGTTCAAATATAACTACTCATGTTGTTGGAGCACTTCAGTTCCAGAATACCTCCTTTCCTCTTCATATAATTTATAAATGCAATAAATCCCCACAAATAAAGATCTTAGAGGCTATAAATGCCACAGCTTTATTAAGATGCATTTTTGAAGCTGGGAAAAGCTACTAAGTAATAAACAGAAAGTGCCACGTTTCCTGTGACATCTCTAAAGTCCATCAAATATTTGAAAATCAAATGAAAGGATAGATAAAGTTTTGTTTCATAAAGCTCCATTTTCTTCATCTTTCTTTCACATATTCTTAATCCCCACCGGCAGATACCATACAAGGGTTTGGGTTGTGGGCTTTTTCCCCTATACAGGAGAATATTTGAACAGTTATCTTCAAAAGTTTTGTGTGAATCACCTTCCAGATGAGCTTTGTAGAATATTCTGGCTATCATTTATTAAACATTATGTCTGTCCTTCTGTCTGTCTATACAAATCCATACACTGATAACACCATCTGTGAGTTCTACCTCATCCCAGATTCATTTTAGCTACTCACATGAGTTCCAGCTGGGACAGGTGCATGCCTTTTACCTGTTTTTTCTTGCTTACTAAGGCACATTGTTTAACTATAATATTCCTTCAGTTGCAAATTTTAGTGCTTAATAGGATAAAATGCCACCAAAATAAACCAGATTTTTGTCATTGCTTACATATGGATTTTACTTGAGGTTTTATTTTGATTTTTCTCTTGTATTGGTGAACAAACTCTGAGTGTAAACTGCTTTTAGTAGAATAAATACATTTGTTGGAAGTGGTGTTGGAAGCACATCATGCCAGTTCTGCACAGTATTTCAGATTTACACTTCTTACATGGTACTCCACACACACTATCAACCACCCCCCCAAAAAAAAAAAACCCAAACCCTAGCTTTTTGTCTAGTTGAGGTTTATTGTTCCTAGCTTTTGAAATGAAAATATTTTAACTTGGAAAATACTAGTTGTAAATGCTTAGGTGATTTTTTTTCTTAAATCATAATTTCTAACCTGCCTAGGCTGATACTCATTTTACACAGGAGAATTAATACTGTTAACAGTGTTTGTAATTCACTGTATATGTGTTTCTGCTGCATGAAGCGGTAATATTCAAACTATGCTCATACAAGGTAAGGACAAAATACTTGGACTTCACAGATTAAGACTTGCAAACTTTCTCTAGACTTTTAGTCACCTGCAGATTGGGTCAAATTCTTCATAATCAGCATGTGGTAAAATCTTCATAATCTAGACCCAAAATTTACCTAAAAGAACAGGAGTCACTCAGCCCTTGGAGACTTCTGGTTTCATACCAGCCCACCGAGTGAACTTGGATTTAGTGGTTTTTAGTGGAAACCAGGAAGGTTTCATTGAAAAAATGAGTCTTATAAGATGTTGCCTGGAATTACAGGACTTCCAGTAGCATATCACGTCCTCTTGGACCAAAAGTCATGTAGAAAAGATTATTTATATAAGTCTTGCAAATTTTTGCAAGACTTCTGGTAGAGGTTTATGAGTTTAACTTGAATCACTACTGGGATTGTGTATTCACATGATGTATGGGACAGCAAAAGAAAAAAGACAGTTGCCAATTCACAGCTAAAGGGTCCTTAACATCAAACTTTTTTTTGCTTTTTTTTAAATTTATTACAACTCCACTAAATAAGGTAGACAATGAATTTGATAGGGAGAAAAGAATATAGAAAGTGCAACACGCCTTACATCCTGAGGGCAAGCTGCCATGCAGAGCACTGTATCCTTCTCATTTTAAGATCATCTGCTGGAGGAGTATTAGTCTTGACAGGGTTTTCCCTTCTATCTCATTAGAGACAGAGCAAACCTGCTGAGATGCAGGGTTTCGCATCTTACAATTCTCTCCTGCAGGGAGGGAATGAAAAAGTCCTTATCAAAATGAAGCTCCCCCGAACAGCGGATGTCCCTGCTGTTAACAGGCAGCGCCAGCAGCAATGCCGTCTTCCTGTATTTGCTTTTCTTAAAGCGAAACGCCTCTTGCAGTCTCTAGGGAGGCAGCAGGGGTAGAAAGCACCACCTGCCCCAGTGCTTCTCAGACTGCCCTACTATCAGGGTAGAGCTAAAACCGCCTCTGACTGCGTCTGCCTTCCTTCTCTCCCTCCCACTGTTTTAGTCCATTCCTTCATCTATCTTTCTTAGGTGCCTGCAGCTTAAGTTTGTTCTTGCTGGACACATCGCATTTATCCCAATTAAAAATTAAATATATTGGTACCAGTGTTTTCTTGGTCATTTGCTAGACACTAGAACAATATTTGCTGATGCTGAGAAATTCTCATTGATGTGTAAAGTCAGGGCTCGAACTCAATGTTTGTCATAAAACTTGGCTTTCACAACCACAAAAATAAAAATAAGAATTGTGAATGAATTTTCTTTGTGAGCTGCATATTCTGAGCTGTTGGTCTGAAGGTAGCTGAACCTCTTGTCTAGGGGTGTAAGAGCAGATAGGGAACACTTTAATACATGTATATACGTGTATGTGTGTATACATATGTGTATGTGTGTATACATATGTGTATGTATGTATGTGCATATATCAATACATGTAAAAGTAAATAAAAAAGAAACGAAGGTTGGAGGGGAAAAGTGAATTTTGAAGTTCAGGGGGAAAAAAACCTGTGTTTAACTCAGCATGAAAAGACTGTAGTTTCTTATCCTTTTGCTTCAAACTATTAGTATTATTTTTTTTTAATCTTCTATTTTGCATTTAAATGCCAGCGCTAGCCCATGTCTGGGTATCACCTGACGCTACAGGAAGAGGCAGAGTGTTTTAGGGATCCTTGGTAGAATGAGGACAGGCCACAGGGTTTTAATTATAATTAGAGCTTTATTATTACATACAAATTTTAACAACCAGCATAGCATATTATGACCTACAATTTCTAGCAGTTAGCTTACCTTACTGTTATACAGAACTTTGAGCAATTATCACAGATTTCAGTTAAGCAGAATTTCTAGTAATTAGTGTAACTTCCTTGCTATCTAGATTTTGTATTTCTCTAGACTTTTAGTCACCTGCAGATTGGGTCAAATTCTTCATAATCAGCATGTGATAAAATCAGCATAATCTAGACCCAAAATTTGCCTAAAAGAACAGGAGTCACTCAGTCCTCGGAGATTTCTGGTTTCATACCAGCCCACCGAGTGAACTTTGATTTACTGGTGGGAAAACCAGGAAGGTTTCATTGAAAAAAATGAATCTTATAAGATGTTGCCTGGAATTACAGGACTTCCAGTAGCATATCATGTCCTCTTGGACCAAGCACGACTAGAACACTTTAGCATTCTGTGGCCTTCCCATATACAACCATCTGAGTTCTCATAAATCTGGTGGTTTTGTGGTAGCTATTAGCGGTGTTCAGCAAGCAGTGATATGTGAGGTGTTTCTGGATCACTTTATTATATACGCATGAAATTTTTTGTTGTCCTTCTCAGATGTTAAATTTGTATTTGAACTATTTGAATGCATCTCTTTTACTTTTACTGTGTCTTTTGTCTTTAGATTATTTTTCTTGTGACAAATTAATGATAAAACCACATACATTGTTTCCAGAAAAATAAGTGTTTGTGTCAATGAATCACAGCAGATTCAAATACATTCTGGATTGTGTGCATGTTCGGAAATCACACCATTATCTACATGTATTTTTCTCCCTGACGTATTAAGGTGGGGTTTTTTCCATTTTAGTATGTATTGTGTCCTTTAGACTAAGACGTTGGAGATTAATTTTTTTTTAAAAAAAGATTCAAAGGAACCATTGTCATTTACTAGAGTAATATGAAAAATATCATTACATATTTTTCATCATCTTAGATTTTTTAACTTCTTTTTGTCCTAACATTTTGTTATTATTTCATAATATAGCTGTTTTTTCTTTAAAACAGGAACAGTTTAGTAGCAGGAAAAAAAAACCAAAGAGGCTAAAAAAATTTGGAGTTCATATATGGAGCTTTTCGATCATTTGAATTAGTCTGTCTTTGGAAATAGAGGAGTTGATGTCACTGGGAAGTGCCTACACACATCAGGTCTAACTAGCAGAGTGGCCAAAGAGTAGCGAAATTACCTGGTGTAGCAAAAGGAACGGAACCAAGATGTTCAGTTGGCAGTCCAATGGAAACCATGTGTAGCATCAGGTTTTTAAAGTGACTCTTGATGGGGCCTTAACATCAAACTTGAACTGCACACACACAACTTTATTTCAAGATCCAGGGACCTATACAGGACTAAGTAATGGTAAGAAGTGTTGGGCTTATTTGCTAATAAACACCATTCTTTATGGAAGATTTTAGGCAAATGTATTGTTCCTGTGTAGTTACACACATATTGTTATTGACTTGGTATTGACGGGACTTTGTATCCTATTAACCACAACTTGAGTTATTCATCCGCTGTGCTTTCAGTAAACTAATCCAAATGTCTAGACATTCAGGCTGGCTATGTAATTGTCCATCTCTGTATGATGCAGAAAACTTCCCGGGTTTAAAAATATTCTTAGCATTTTTAATCAATGCTTATTTGAAACCTTTCACTGTTATCATTAAATTTGTCTAAAAGTTCAGTGTTTATGATTATGAGAGGATCAATACAAAAGTGAGATAAAAATAAAACATCTTTAGGTTTAATAAACAGAATAAATTGATTTCATTCACAAGAAGTTTCTTATCCATGCTTTGTCAAGTACATAATGACAGCTTTTGTCTTTAATGGGGTATTATGTGTTTGTTTTTTCCTATTAAATTCCCAGTGTAGTAATAAAATGTCCCTGTGCAATCTAAGTAGCTCTTAGTTGCAATCCATTTAACACAAATACATGGTAGTACCGCACTGTTCTTCACTTGTGCTTCTGCTAAATACTTATGAGTAAAGATCCTTGGTCTAAAAAGATACCCTGAATTAAATTCATCCCTTAAATGTGACTGTGATGAATATCAGGAGCACTGATTGCTGTAGAAAAAAAATTACCCTCCTGTAAATGCAATCATGCTTCTGAAAAATTGTTTGTCCCCTATAATCAGGAGCATTGCTTCAGTATTGGGGACACCTTCTGGACCATGCTTTTGCTAAAAGAAAAAATTACTGTAACAGCTGTAGATTAATGTCAGTGTTAAAGTCAGGATTTTTTCTCTCATTTTTTTACCACAAAATAATTTCCAAAAGCAAAGTTGTAATTTATTCTAAAAGTGACAAAATGAAAATCCCCCTTCTCTGGTCATTCAATTTCACCCATTTCCACTGGGGAATTTTTGAAGTGATTCAGGTTGTAAAGCTTATGGTGAGAGAGAGCAGCTGAATCCTGTTAGAATACTGACAAGCTCTTTGTCCAGACAGGACTCCTGTCAACCCAAGTTTGTCTAATCACTGACATTCAGGCTGGGGATTCTGATGGGAGGTGATTGATGCATGATCTCCACATTTGCTTCTCATTCTGCCCAGTGAGTCAACAACTTGTCAGAGTGAGAAAATAAGCACGTTACAGGGTAAGATGCTGGTCCCATAGATAAGCAGGAAGGATTTGGCTGTCACCTACGGGAAATCTAGTCTCTAGGTAAGTGAGATATTCACAGTTGGCAGAATTTGTTTTATATTTCCAGGTAGAAACAGGCCTTTCTAAGAGAATAACTTAACTTGGTTTTATATTAAGTCACCTTCATTTTCAGCAATGAATTTCTTAAGGTAATTTAGGGTATGTGGGAAATAAGTTATATACCCCTGAATTAGGAAGGGTTTAAATAAGATTGCTTGAATAGCTATATTAACCGAGTTTGACTCTGGAATTTATATTTGAGAAACCTTTTATCCAGAGAGTTTGTTCACAAAGACAGTAATTTTGAAGGACAGGTAGTAAACAACACTAATGAGAAGAAATGGGTGCTGAAGCAGCATAGTTTGCAGTTTCTGTGCACTTTGTGAAAAATGTGAAATATAAACACAATGTTTCAGCATGTGAATGCATATTTTAAGATTAGATTAAACCTACGCAGACCAAGTGGTTGCAAGGAGTCTTTCAACTCCCTTGTAAGGCCAGGCATGATTGCTGAAATAATTGCTCTCAAGTTCAATTTCTTCTCCCCATTTGAAAGGCACCAGTTCCTGGAGAAAGTGATGTTCTAGCCTGCAAAAGAGACACTAGCAAATGGGGGATTGCCATCTTTTTTTTCAAGAGACATAGGACAGCCCATCTAAGGAAGAGTAGCTCAAAGGTATGACTGCAGCTTGATTTTCACACAGCTAGTGAAGGGAAAACACATAAGCCAGGTTTTGGAATCAAAGAAAAATCTGTTCAGAACTTGAAGAATATCCTGAACTGGAAGGGACCCACAAGGATCATCAAGTCCACCTCCAGACTCCATGGAGGACAACCTAGAAGTTAAACCACACGTCTAAGAGTGTTATCCAGATGCTTCCTGAAGCTGACAGGCTTGGGGCTGTGACCAGTTCCCAGGGAGCTTGTTCCAGTGCTTGACCTTGCTCTCAGTAAAGGTGTTTCCCCTAATATCCAAGCTGAGCTTCCCTGATAGAGCTTTAAACCATTTCCTCATGTCCTACTACTATGAGAAGAGATCAACACTGCCCTTCCTACTCCCCTTCATCAGGAAATTGTAGACAGCAATGAAGTCACCCCTCACACTCCTCTTCTGTACTCTGAACAAATGTAGTGTCCATAGTGTCTCATCAGAAGTCTTGCCCTCTACTCCTTTCACCATCTTTGTTGGACATATTCTAACATTTTTATATTCTGCTTGTATTACGAAGCCCAACACTACACACAGTACTCGGGGTGGCAACAAGTGCTCTGTGCAAAAGCAAAATTGATGAAGAATTTGAAGAAAAAGGTAAAGAAAATTCTCCCCCCCCATCACATTAAATGTGCTTATTCTGCTATCATTGTCGTCCTGTGAAAGTTAAAGATATTTTGAAATGCTTACAGGTTTTGAAGACTTTTCTTTGTGTTTTATTTTGGAGAATGCTTGTAGATGTACTACTTCAAATGTTTTCCATTTGTCAGTTTTCTTTCCAGATCTTTTAAGTATATCATCCTCACAAGCTTCCTTCTCCTTCAGCCAACAAAGTTACCGTCTCCCAGTGTTTGCCTGAAAGTAGATCAGTAGACAATGTTTCACTTGAAAACTCAAAAAAGTTTATCTTTCTCTTTTTCAAGAAGAAAAACTTTTTTTCCCCTTTGAACGTTATCTGATTTCCATAATGCATTTTGCATCTCGAATTCCGTTTGTTGCCAGCTGGCAGAGACACTGGAAATTCAAAGGCCGTTCTTCATACTTGCGGTAGGATCAATTCTTGAACTAATATTTCCCACTGTGCTGCTTCTAAATAACACTGGCGGAATGCGTTTTGCATCTCGAATTCCGTTTGTTGCCAGCTGGCAGAGACACTGGAAATTCAAAGGCCGTTCTTCATACTTGCGGTAGGATCAATTCTTGAACTAATATTTCCCACTGTGCTGCTTCTAAATAACACTGGCGGTCAGAAGGTAAAAGTGTTTCCTGGCATTCTGGCAAATGGTGCCTCTGCTTGCCAACGCCTCTTTGGCTAAATCTGAGCTCAGGAGAGGACCTGTCTCTTTGATGGTGTGAAAGATGGGAGAAGACCTCACCTCTGCTCACCAGCAGCGGAC
>NW_010429554.1:25492-27773 GCF_000710305.1 Buceros rhinoceros silvestris
CAGCCGCTTCTTCAGCTGTCTTAGCTCAGGATGTTTCTCATTCTTGGTTTGCTCTAAAAATATTTTTACAGACCTTGAAATTAATTGAATTTGTGAAATCTGAGGCTCGTATTTTTTAAAGTTATGTAAAGAAGTCCCCTGAGGAGCTTCCAAGGCCCTGATTTAGTGTCTGTGTTCTCCGGCAGACGCTTCCCTTCAGGCTGTGAGTACTGATGCCTTGCCAAGGCTGTCTCCCACTTCCTCCCTTTCCTAATGCTTTGCTAAAGATGGATAAACAGTAAGCTCATAGAAGATGGTCCTCTGAGGGCACTAAACTCTTGCTAGTAGCACATCAATCACATCTTCATCAGAGCAGTTACATTTTTGAATAGCAGATGCCAATATGTTCCTGTCTGGAGGAACTCAAAACAGCTGAGAGAACCGGGAGACAAACTGAGCTGTGCCCACATCTGCCGTTCCTGTCCGGAGGAACTCAAAACAGCTGAGAGAATCGGGAGACAAACTGAGCTGTGCCCACATCTGCTTAGTGGTTCGCTTATTTTCTATTCCAGTAATAACTTAGTTATCCCTCTAATGCCTTCACATTTTTTCGTGTCAGATTTCTTTGTCGGATAACTTACGTTAAAAAAAAACTCTTGAAAATGGGATTCTACCTTCGACTTCCCATTTTATGTCCTTCCTGCAATTTGGGGTCAGAACTGTGTGAGGTTTGTTCGTATCAGCCTAATGTGAGGTATCTTGGCTTGGGAAGGGATTCCAGCACCAGCTTATGACGTCACACCCCTGAGGTAACCCACGCCATTTCCCCGTGCACCCACCAGGCAGCTGCCCACAGCTGGATTTGTGTATGGGAATCCTCTCACCTCGGAGGAGCAGCACTTGTGATCAGGGCTGTAGCAAACACGACTTGTAGGGGAAAGTGTCAATATATCACTAATCAAATTTGGGGTAAGGATTTTATTTCTTCATCCTTGCTTTACATTATAATGTTTTTTTATAAGATAGGCCGTTACTTCCCATTTTATTCTGATTCAAAAGGAAGTTTGTTACACAAGAACTAGAATATCATACTGGATCTTCAGTCTGGATAAGGAAAGTTTCCTACCAAAAGTCTGCTTAGATTTACTTGTCCACATCATGCAGGTTATGATGCCAGGTTATAATTAATAATAAAGGAAAAAATAATTTTTAAGCAGGATAGTAATAATAATAATAATAATAAATATTAGTAAGTAACAATACTATTTAAAAAAAAAATTAACAAATAAGAACTCTAGACTTCTTTCTTTTTTCTCCACAGATTGGCAATTTCATTTTGTCATTTGCAGCTTCGAGTTCAGATATTCCGTGTGCCTTTTTTGGTGACAATGACGAGGTACATGTATGGATATAGCAGCATTAATAAAATATGCTTCCTCTTTGTAATATTTGCAATATTTGTAATATTTGCAATATTTAAATGAGGGCAAGAAAAGAGTTTTTTTCCCGTGTTAAAAATACGGTATATTCTTGTAATTCCTTCCAGCGCAGTAAAGCTGATCAGGCTGGAGTCAGCTCAATTTCTTATCTGAAGTATTTAAGTGAGCTGATGGCAGAGTATAAATTGTTAGAATATTTTGGTAGTGGGAAAATTTATTTCTTGTCTGCATGGGTAAATAATTTGGCCTTCAATCATTGTCAATAAACTTTAATTTAGAATCAGTGTAGAGATCTGATGGAGTTAACCTGAAGGTTTTGTTTGTCTTTCACCTTCGGTTCAGATTTTTTGGAGCTTTTTTCTTCTTCAGTCTTTTCACTCCCTTACTTCCTTGACGGTTTCAGTTAATGCCTTTCAAAAAGCATTTCTGCAGCGTATCACATCACAGTGTTACTCTATTTGTACACACCACATAAAATGTAGCTTTCCTGGGATTCAGGCTACTAGTTACTCCTGTTTCACAGATCAAGAAATTCCAGATATTAGTTGAGAACCTTTAAAAGTAGCTCTGCTACTTGGATCCCTTTTTCACAAAACCAGATACTTCTGAATTAATCTTCACCATGATGCCTCAGTCCCATCTGTCACCTCTTGAAGCCTCTGGTGTCACACAGACTGGTCTTAAAACTTCCGTACTGCAACCGGTATTTAGGGTAGTGAGCTATTTGAAGTATCTGACAGCCAGGCAGTGGAGAGGTAGCTGAGCTGAAATATAACATGCACCATTTGATTTTTCTGACCAAATGATCTGGAAGTATTCATTTCAGATGGCCCAAAATAGAGCAGGTCTGTGGCTGCTGGACC
>NW_010429554.1:27891-31831 GCF_000710305.1 Buceros rhinoceros silvestris
CTCCTTGCCAGACAGTAGGAGACAGAAAACAATGAAGGGAATGTTTGTCTCGAGAAGGCTGCTTAGAATTTGTTTTCAGCCCATGATATGCTTATGAATAGCTATTTTCCATTCATTGCTTCATCAGAAAATTATTGATGAATAAAAGTCCTTCTGCACAGTGAGGTCCAAAGTCTATTTTTAACACATTTTCCTACGTTTGTTGAATTTGAAGTTGCTCATATGCATAAAGCTAATACATGTTTGCTGGGTCAGGAGCTAACTGAGCATTATTTTGTCCAGTGCAATGCAATAAACGAAGGCTTTAATTATTTCACTAGAATTAATCTGTTCTGTAGAAAAGGCTGTGGTTTTGATTATCTGTGAGTTAATTCATGTAGGGTCTCACTATATATAGAAATGTTCCATATCAGTTATATTGCCGGAAAACTTTTTAATTAAAAAATAAAAAAACTAGCAACTGAAAGAGTGAATTAATATAGACTACACAAGTAATTTCTTAGGTATAACCTTATTTTATAATTAAAAAGCTTTCTAGTCATACTATTGATGCATAACATTTATATAACTAATGCGATGTTCAAAACTAGGTGTAATTAATATGCTTCCAAAATAATTTGTTGCATAAGCCAAAAAGAACAACATTTAGCTGTAAGGTCAGAACCCTTTTCTCACGGTGTTTTTCAACATCAAAAGAAATGGTATTAGAAGTTATAATACGTATTTTCGCTCAAAGTTGAAAAGGACTAATCTTTTCTTTTTTTCCATTGATAAACATTTAAAGGCAAAACTACATCCAAAAATTATTATTTTCTGTTTCTTTTAACAATCTATGCTGTTTAGACTCTTCTGGATGGATGAATCTGTGACTACAGCAGAACCTAAACTGAAATTCACTCTGTTAAGACTGGAATGACTAAAGACCTTCTTTCTCAAGGCTAAAAGTGAACCTGAGTTCTCCGTGTGGCAGTTCTCCATCAGTAAGTCCCAGCGATGTTCATTAGCATTCTAGCACCTTACCTCTCTCCCCATGAGCTAATCAATCTTGGTCTCTCCAACAGGCTGGGAAAGGAAAAGTGTCTATTTGTAGAGAGTAGGAATGTGCTTGGAATGACAAGCACACAACCACACATAACCTGTGAGCATAACCAAGCACCAAGTATTGGCCAGAAAGCCCTTGATTAGAAATTGTTCATTGGGATGGTCTGGAAGGCTTTTTGTGATGTATTGGTGTAAAACACATTTGCAGCTGTCTGACCTCATGGAGACTTCAATACCTGGAGCATAGAGAATGCCAGTATTGTCAGACTAAACGTGGAGAAGTACCTAACTAGAGAGGTTAGGGTCTAGATGGCAGGCCATGGCAGGGAGGAGGGAGAAAAAATTAGGTCTCAGATACGGCACTATCGGTTACATTCTACTGTTCATTAGTTCTGACAGACTGAGGGAGATTTCTTTCTCATGGATAAGAGGCTTGAAACACTTTGTCTCCTGGTCTAGCACCTAATTTTAATGTGTTATTTGTGTTCCATGTACCCACATAATGACAAAAGACTATTGAAAACAAAATCTGTTCCTTGTTCCCTCTGAATCCAAGGGAATATGGACTCTCCAGCCTTTCCTCCTGTATCTGGGAACGTTTTTATCCTGCTAATTGCTGCAGTGTGGGATCCCTCCTACAGGAGACAGTCTTTCATCAACATCTCCAATGTGGATCCTTCCCATGGGATGCAGTTCTTTAAGAACTGCTCCAGTAAGGGTCCTTTCTGTGAAGCACAGTCTTTCAGGAACTGCTAACTACTTCAGCACACAGCTCTAGAGCCACAAAGTTCTGTCCTCATTCTCTACCTGCCTGGAGGATCATGGTGTTTTTTGGAAGGTCCAGAAAGTGTATGTATAAAGGATTTTGCTCATGAAGTTGTTAGCATATTTGCACTTACAGCTCCATGTTTAGTGTCTGGGTGGTTCAGAAAAGGTCATAATTTTATGGGGAAAAAAAAAGTAAACAAAAAACCGAGAAAATCCGCAAGGATTTTTTGATGAAGGAGTCACTCCAGTGCTTATTAAAATGACTGTTTAAAGGAGAGTTCCTTTTGGTTTACCTACAAAGTTTGGAGGTTTCAAAGTACTTTACTGGTGGGGATTATAATCTGAACAACTCACAATATTAATGCTTCTTATCTCACCGACATAAAAACATCACGCTAGTAATAAGCTTATTTCAGGATGTAACAGTGTTGTGGTAGGGCTGTGTGTAGGTAGGGCAAGGATCTCCTTTCTGCTCTGCCCTGTCACAGTATTTCAGGAGAGGGAACTCAGGGTCCTACAGCAGTGGCATGGAGCTCACAGCAGGGTGTGATGCAGACAGGAAAGCAGAGCATATCAGTATTTGTGATTTGTTGATATGGATTCTTGGAGTTTTGCTATTGCACATCGGTAGTCTGTAATGATCCACTGCTCTGCAGACTGTATCGTGGTGGAAGTGTCTCCTCTCTTAGGCAAGATAAAGCTTTTCAGTGCTTGACGGGGTGGGAAGGAACATGAAGATAAAACTGGTCCATTGCCGTGTTTTATTTTCTGAATACTGCTTTGTTGGTTTTGCCTTGTCGACATCATTGACATCCTCCTACCTCTTGGTTGCAATTGTGAGATGCTTTGCTGTAGAATGTTGTAGAAAGAGGAAACCCGCTGGTTCTTGTCTTGGAGGAAAAGCTTACACCACTTCCTTTGACAAATTCTTTCATGCTTACCCAAAGCAACTGCTAACATATTAATATTTTTTAATTGCATTAAAAAATGCTACTAAAAACAAAAGAAAAATCTCTCTACTGCTTATTAATGCCACATACTAGAAAAAGAGAATGAGAAAATGCAGGGCCAGCTTCCCAGTGAGTCTGATACTCATTTCTTCTGAGAAATGAATGAAATGGGCTTGGTTGTTTCTATGTTGTGGGGTGGGGTTTTTTCGTAAACACTCTTGGCTAAAGAGAATTTGCCTTATCTTTAAAAAAACCCAACTGCTTAAAACAACACAGCCACTTACCAAATTTTCACTATACAAAAGAATTCCTATATTCCATAACTCTATTTTTTCTATTTTTCTCATGAGGGTGGGCTATAAAACTGAAGTACTGTCTGTTTGCAGTCTCCTAATATTAAAATGTCTGAAGAGAAAATGTGATAGTACTGGGTATTTTGCTGTAAGAAGCACAAGTTTTTGGTGTTGTTGGTTTTACCTGGCTTTTTTAACTTTGGGATAAATTTCCCTTCAGTATGTAAGTATGTCAAAGTTAAAGGAAATAAATTCACAGACAATTAGCAAACATAATTTTAGAAAATAAATGTCTATATTTTTACTTGGAGATAATTCTTCCTATCTTTTTCAAACGTACGGCCTTTTGGCAAATTTTGTTGACAAAATTTTGCCAGGCTTTTTACAAAACACACAATTACTTAGGAAAAGTATATATAAACATGCTTAAAAATGTTGAGGCTTTTCAGTAGCAGCTCTTTCATGGTTTTATTCATTGTAAATACAATGTACATATAACACTAGCTGACTGGCACAGTTGTTTCAGCTCGCACTTTTCGACTATTTCGTTAACCTCTGGAAATTAGGTCGTGTGATTGTGTAAACGTACCATGCTGCTTATTCCTAAAACAGTTTTTTTCTTTTTGCTAATGAGTGTCTGTGTTGTCCCAAGGAGGGGAGGAGACTAAAGTTCATAGATTCCCTTGGTTAGATTAAGGTGAAATGAAACCGGAGGTCCACTTCTAATAAGCCATTTATCATTCAGGCATGCCCATGCTGTTCAATCCCATAAGGAGATATATACATACATATGGATACAGTTATTTATACATAAGTATATATATGCGGCTCTTACGAGTCATTAAGAAGAGAGAGAGAAAGGCAAATGTAAGGAAAGGGTGATAGGAC
>NW_010429554.1:31922-42314 GCF_000710305.1 Buceros rhinoceros silvestris
GATAGGAAGAGATTGAGGGAGAGAGGAAGTCAGAGAGATAGATCACCACCCTCGGTTCCAGTGCTCATCTCCTGGTCTGGCATAAATCCCCAGGTGGCGGGTGCACACACACACATACACTAAGTTTGTGTCTTTCTTTTAAACTTCCTCTTTTCCTGATACACACCTTCTTTTGGTTCATTTACATGCGAGGCTGCAAGGGGTGGTATTGTCCCAGCTGCCCTTGTGAGATTGTTGCGAGGTGTTGTTAACCTTTTCATCCAGTTGGGTGGTAGCGCAGACCCTGTACAGGATTAACTTTGGTTGACCTCCTTGTGGTTGCTAGGCTGATTGTCATGCTGAATCAGAGAGGTAGAGTTATGCACCCTCCAACACATCCTACACTTCTCCTTATCATAAGATGACTACAAAGAGTCAACATTTGAGACAAATTAATTTCCTAATTTCTCAGTATCTCACAGTGTCAAACACAGTTCAGCTTGCTGCAGATGTTTGTGAAAAGAGGGCAGAAATGACTTCACACAAACATTTGTGGTTCTGCAATACCTATAACTTCCCAGTTCCCAGATCAAAATTCCTGTATGATCTCATCTTTACATGATTGGCTTCTAATGACCTCAGTATATAAAAAAAAAAGAGATAGACCTCAAATCTCAAATCATGAAGCAACATACTGTTACTAAGGAGCCATTACTTAGTGTTACTAGTTACTAGTTACTTAGGCCATGCTCGACATGTGACATCATGGCTCATCTCAGCCACGCTTTTCACCCCATGGAGAAAGATGTCTGGAGTCCAATCCACACATGCAGACAAAATAATTTTTGTTTTGTCATGACAAAAGCAGTTTCCTGGTCAATTGTCTTTAACAAACTTTGCAGAATATTGCACTGAGCTGTAATTCCTTTAAAAACATGGTCGTGCAAGACACTGGAAAAAGACAGGTAGTGAAAGCAAACATCAATTAAAAAGAAAAAAAAAAGCAGACTTCATAACTATGCATGTCTATATACACAGTGTCTAAAGCGGAGCATGAATGCTGTGTCAAAAGGCTGTGAGATTACACACCACCGAGGCAGGGAGCAAATTTCAGAGAAAGTGCTGAAGGTGATATCCTGACAGAGTTTCCCTTTAGCGGATCAGCGTTTTACATTCACCATCTGCTCAGACTGTACTTTGAAATACTTCTCATATGTTATTGCTAAAGATATGCTTAGGTTGCCATGTTTCCATCACAGTTTCAATCACAGTGCCTGACCTTTTTCCTAGTCAAACCAAAACAGCCTCCATAAATGGTTTAGTCTTTTCTATTACATTGACTACATTTTTCCTGGTTGGTTGTGACAGAGTGAAAAATGCCTTCTCACTTGCCATTCTTCAAGGGCTTCAAAAGAATAAAATACAAAGTATGATAACAATACCGACTCTTTGGCAAAGGGCACACTAGGAAAGGGAGAAGTTACAAAACCCAAAACTGGTGGAAGCCAAGAGTCAGTCAGGGTCTGTGTTGAGTGGAGGTTAGATTCCTGCGTGCTCCAATATGCAATTTTTCTTTACACACAGAGAAAATGTCCATTCAGCCTCATGAAATTGTAGGTGTGTTCATTGCTGGTTTTGAGATGTTTGCTTTCATACATGAACTAATTTTAATGAACTAAATGAGTTAATTTACTTTGAAATTTCTAACATCTGCAGTCAGTAGCTATGACACGAATTACTGCAGCATTAACCTTTTGTATGTCATGCAAACTAGCTTACTGATGTTGAATTTGTACATCCCATAGCTGGTTTGCTCAAGAGCTGATTTTGCTTCCAGGGCTGAGAACAGGAGGGAGAGAGAGGAGGGACAAATGATGTATCAGTTCAGTGATGTAATTTCAAGGTGTAGTCTTGTGTATCTTAGAATGAACACTTATAGCAAAGATGACATGAACATACTTGGACCTTGTTTTTTTAAAAGGAAAATAGATTTTCACTAAACCACAGACTTCTTGACTGATTTAAGAAACCGTTGTCCTGTCATGTAGAAGGTAGGTAACCAGTCCTTCTAGCACCACAGTGAGCTGTAAGTGCAGCTAAAGTCCCTCTCTCCAGCTGCAGTGCTTTCACCAGTGCTGTAATCTTAATTTTCCAGTTACCTATCAGCTGCTTTTGGCAAGCAAGCAGTTCATTGACATAATTAAAATCAATCAGAGGAGGAACATTTCAAAATAAACAATGTGTTTTCCCTTTCATATGAATATAATTCAGGCTTAATGCAAGTAAGGTCAATATAGCTGTAGCTGCATCCGGATTGATCTCCATTAAAGCATCACCAGATCCTCTGCTGGATGATGAAGTACAGAACCTTCATCTCTGGCTTTGAATTAGTTGATGAGTAATATAAAATTGACTTTAACTTAGACCTTTATCATCAGATTTAACTGATTTAACTGATGATAAAACTAAAAAGTTTCATAAAATACTTGTTTTAAACATAATTATTAAAATGGCTAAGGTAACCTTTGACAGGACTTTATACTAGGAAGAGGTCTGGTGCATTTCTTCTCCAGAGGAGAAAGCCTGAAAATCACTCCTCTAAGCAATCAGTATCTAACTACTTTCTATATCAGAAATTCTAACTTTTTTCTCCACTGGAACAAACAACTCAACTCTCTCTGATATTATAAACTATACATCCATAAGCTGTGACTTTAAAAGAAAAAGCCTCCCTAAATTCCTGCCATGTACATTTGATGGTTCATGTAATTTGGTCCTAACGTTTATTCAGAATGTCTTTTCAGTAGAGAGTTTTTAAGAAATTAAAAGCTACTCATAAGATACTCAGCCCTTTTTGTTCATGTGGATTTATTCAGTGATCATTCTGTCAGTCTTTTCATTTATTGCAGGCTGATTGTTCCTTTTATTCCAAAAGTACATTAGGGCTGATCTCGCTAAAATCAAGTACCAAAGAATAAAACTGTCTGACTGAGCTTTATTCTTTATTATAATTAAAGAAGTCTATATTTGTGAGTCTACTTTGGCTTTACACAATATAATTTTTATTTTATTGGAAAGGGAGAAAGAAAGTATCTTTCTTAGTAGATTTTATCAATTTAACATGCACGAATGACCTCTAAAGCGATTATTATACTGTAAAATCTGTCCACAGTGTACACTTACTCTTAGGAAAGAGATCCCAGCCTTTTTCTAACTAACTTATCTGGCCAATTTGACGGTGTTTGGTACTTTAATAATTGCAAGGCATTAACTAATGCCTTGCAGAGTCAAAAACCATTGTAAATTATTTAACAGGGAATATTATTGGGACATCAATTAAAGTTAACCCAGCAAGCTGAAGGGCGATTTAAAAGTGGTCTAATTGACACTTACCCTGCGGTGTCAGAGTTTTTCAGTTTTGACTAACTATTCATTTATTACTCAACAAAGTGGAGAAGAAGCTTAGTAATTCCAGATGCAGTTGGTTTTGATAGAGAGCAAAGGAGGAGGAAGAATTGGGGAAGGCTTAGCACACACATGCTAATGTGCTGTCCTCTGCCTGTGCAGATACTCAGCTTAGTATGGCCAGAATGCTCACAGCCCTTGCCTTAATGTGTTAATGAATATTTATGTTTTCATATATTAGACCACATCCCAAAGTAAATATCATCTATTCTGCTTGGGTTAGAGACACACACTTTCTTCTGAAAAGACCAAAAAATAAAAAGTTAAAAAGGCCCTGCCTAAAAGTTTAGGAACAATTGCTTTTATAGTTAATAATCTTGCCTCAGCTACTGAAGTTCTTCAAACTATGGGATATTCTGGGATTTCCTTTGATGTTCTCATTAAAAGAAAAACAACCTTTTTTTTTTTTTCTATCTCCATAATTCCTTGCATACAAACATATTTAAAGCGTGGAATATAACATGTAATCAGCATGCACATTTTCAGTCCTCTAAGACCAAGAAGTCAGTGGAATGATTCCTGAGCATAAACTGTGTACTTGGAGATTTAGACTTTCATGCTATCAGTATGATTTTCCTCAAGAAGCCCACATATGTTCCAACCTGGTCAGTAAATAATTTTTTCCTAAAGAAGTCCAATCTAAACCTCCACTGGTGCAACTTCAGGCCATTTCCTCTCATCATATCACTTGCTACTTGGGAGAAGAGACTGACCCCCATCTTGCTACAACCTTCTTTCAAGTAGTTGTAGAGAGTGATACGGTTTCCCCTGAGCCCCCTTTTCTGCAGACTAAACAACCCCAGTTCCCTCAGCCACTCCTCGTAAGACCTGTGCTTCGTTGCCCTTCTTTGTTGCCCTCTTGTAATGAGATGTCCCAAGCTGAATGTGGTATTTGGGGTACTGTCTCACCAGTGCCGAGGGGGACAATCACTTCCCTAGTCCTGCTGGCCACATTGTTTCTAATAAAAGCCAGGATGCCATTGGCCTTCTTGGCCACCTGGGCACACTGCTGGCTCATGTTCAATCGGCTGTCAACCAACACCCCCAGGTCCTTTTCTGCTGGGCAGTTTTCCAGCCAATCTTCCCCAGGGCTATAGTGTTGCAGGGGGTTGTTGTGACCCAAGTGCAGGACCCAGCACTTGGCTTTGTTGAACCTCATACAACTGGCCTCAGCCCATAGATCCAGATTGTCCAGATCGCTGTGTAGTACCTCCCAACCTTCAAGCAGATCAGCACTCCCACCCAATTTGGTGTTATCTGCAAACTGGCTGAGAGTGCACTTGATCCCCTCATCCAGATCCATGATAAAGGTATTAACCCAATATATTTGATTTTCTTATATAACATCAGGTCAAAAATCACTCTTAAAATATCTACTTGTAAAAGTGGATGTTGGTATTCTTAAAAAGTTAATTCCTAGGGACATTAATGTTTATTCCTCCTTTACTCTCTGTTTACCTTACAAGCATGCCCACAGGTTGAAGTGGATGTCTACAAATGACACTGCTATTCTTAATTCAAAATTGTGTTTACGGGTTATAGAGAATAAACAACTTACTTAGTGTCTATATCAAAATAGAACTTCTATTTTCCACGTGCATTTCCTCTATTAACGGACCCATTCCTTTTAAAATTCTTTGAGCAGAATCTGTCTAGATGTTTCTTTTTGAAAATAAAATGCACTCCTTCAGTCCACAGACAGATCGTCATTTGCTGAGGAGCTGAGCTTTTTTCCTGTGGTTTGGACCTGAAAGGTCAAATGGCATAGAGAGAAGAAAATGAGAAATATCATGGCTAGGAGGGGTAGGTTTTGAGAGTGATGTTTTTATTTTTAAATGTGAGAACTAGAAAGAGAAGTTCAAAGAACCTGAGGAAGCAGTGGAAGTGACCCAAAGCATGGAGGAGAACAAAATGGGTTACAGGATGCCAAAACTGCTGGATGTACATTGTTCTTGCGTGCCTACCTGACATGAGTTATTTATGAATGAAATATTGACAGCTAGAGCTCATGGAGAAATAGATTCAAGAAATAAAATGCACCAAGGAGAGATGATGGAAGTCAGAAAACATTTCTAACATGATAGGAAGACGAGGTATTTGTCCAATTTCTGTTCTTAAAATTTACTGAGACAGAGAGGCTGGAGGGCAAACTCTTAAGAAAGGGTGATGCACTGAAGAGCATGAATAAGTCAGGAGGAAAAAGACAAATCAAGAGGAAAAAAGTTGCAAAAGAAGAAGAGAGACTTCTGTGAGAAGTGTGTAGGCAAAATTGTCGATCCGAAAGTGGAGTGCTAAAGTAGAATAAATTAGACCCGTGGGAAGATGATGACAGTAACAGAAGACTGGAAAGGAGGGGAAGATAACCAGGAGGTTTACAAAAAGTCAGTAAAGATTCTTCTCAGGCCTGAGAAGATTTGAGGGACATGCATTAACCCTGAGTGATGCAGCCGTAATTGAGGACTTCACTTTTAAAAATAATCACTAAGGTGATTATTCCTCACTTCACTAAGGTGAAGCGTGAGAAACACAAAGTGTTGCCTACCAAGATGAACCATACAAAATATAGAATTTGGGTTGGAATTAAATATGCTAAACGGAATTACTCATGTAGGCTGCAAAACATGTTCTAAAGGAATGGAAGAGGAGAGATGAACAGAGCACAAGTTATCAAATGGAAGGGACTGAAATACTAGTACAATGAATAGGATAACAGCATATATTGATGAAATAAATGACCCAAAGAGACAATAAAATAAAACAGAAAAAAGAAGCCATAGTATAATAAAACCGGATGCAGGTCAAATTATTTTGAGGAAAAAGTTAAAAATGTTATAGGAAGGTTATATAAAGATTCAATTAAACAGTGTCAGACTCAGATCAAGATAAGAACTGAGAACCTCTGATATTGTCTGGTCTTTCTAGGAAGTAAAAATGAGACAAAACTGACTAATGGAAAAATCGTAGTATCAAAATTTGGTGTTCTTGAATATGAAACTTACAGATTTATTTTCTGTCAGTCAGTAAAACAGGATTTTTTTTTTTTTTTTTCTTTGTTCTGGTAGGCATATTGTGGAAAAAAGTAGGGGAAGAAAAAGAGTTTTAGACAATTATGGGAAGATCACGAGCTCTTTCAATTTATATTAGATATAGGGACAAATAAAAATAAACCTGCCATTGTGCCTGAGCAATACGAAAGCCATATCCAATTTACAAATTCTGTGTTTTCTATTTGATGATCTCATAGTGTCAAAGAAGATAATATGTAATAAGGATAATAAGGAACCTTGCAGTCATCCGTGCTTCAGAACTGAAATCTCTTCTTTAGCCAGAAGGACAACGTTTTGCCCCAACAATTAGATATAGGCAATGAGAAACAGCCCTGGAGACACCCAGGACAGTAAAGACGAAAAGGCAGGATGCACTTCAGGCACTGGTAGAGAGGTTGCCCTGCAGCCCATGGTGAAGACCATGATGAGGCAGGCTGTCCTCCTGCAGCCCATGGAGGTTAATGATGAAGCAGACCCACTTGCAGCCCACAGAGGACACCATGCCCGTGCAGGTGAATGAATGTGCCTAAAGGAGGCTGTGACACCACTGAGAGACAACACTGGAGCAGGCTCTTGCAGGACTGGTGGACACATAGAAGGAGAAGCCTATGCTGGAGCAGGTTTTCTGGCAGGACTTGCGACTGTGTGAAGGACTCATGCTGGAGCAATCTGATCCTGAAGGACTGCACCCCATGGAATTCATGCATGCTGGAGCAGTTTGTGAAGAACTATAGCTTGTAGGAAGGACTTGCATTGAAGTTCATGGAGAACCGTCTTCCACGGGAGCAACCCCAAGCTCGAGTTGAGGAAGGGTGTTGAGAAGTCCTCCCCTTGAGGAAGAAAGAGCGGCAGAGACAACCGTGATGAACTGACCACAGGCCCCATTCCCTGTGCCCCTGCACCGCTTCTGGGGAAGAAGAAGAGAAATTGTGAGTGAAGGTTGCACCTGGGAGTAAGGCAAAGGTGGGGGGAAGGTGATTTAAGATTTGGTCTTATTTCTCATCACCCTACTCTGATCTGATTGGCAATAAATTAAATTAATTTTCCCAAGTCAAGTCTGTTTTGTCTGTGATGGCAATTGGTGAGTGATCTCTCCCTGTCCCTATCTCAGCCCACGAGCCTTTCGTTCTATTTTTCTCCCCCTGTTCTGCAAAAGAGAGGGAGTAACAAGGCTTTGGTGAGCACGTGGCCTCCAGCCAAAGTCAACCCACCACAACATGAAAAAATGGCTGTATGGCATGGAACTACTGCTCTACAGCCTGGGATCTGACCATGGGTTGAACAATTGGACCGGATGACTCTCTCCTGCCTGCACAACATGAAAAAATGGCTGTATGGCATGGAACTACTGCTCTACAGCCTGGGATCTGACCATGGGTTGAACAATTGGACAGGATGACTCTCTACTGCCTGAAAATTGAGTGAAGAAAAAAAAAAAAGAAGCAGCATTCGTTTGTTACGTGTTGGCTTTTAACTTAGATTATGTTTTTAACACAAATCACCTGTTTGGCATACAGGGAACTTTACCATTTCAGCTAGAGCACTGGCAGCCTTATCTTAGAACGATTAGAAGGTTCCCCGCTGTTGGTTAGACTCTGGCAGAAATTCTATACGCTGGCCTTGAATGACATGCAGTATTCTACAGGCAGACATTTCTACTTTCAGACTCTGAAATGAAAAAGTGTATGTGTTTCTGTGTGTGTGTGGAGTGTCTAACAACGAACAAATCTATAGAGTTCTTTGAGTATTTAAAGAGAAAGAAGTAGCCTTACATCAGATGCTTTCAGTAGCTTCAATCTGCTCAGATTTTTTAAAAAAATCCTGAAGTGTTAAGTCTTTATGTACGGTGTAACACAGAAAAATGGTCTACGCTTAGGGGTATTTTTTTACTATAAGATAATTATTTATTTTCTTGTTCATGTTAAAGGTCACGCTGCACAAATACTATTGCTCTCAATCATTCCGAAAGGGCTCTATGGGATGTTTGCTGACCCACAGGATCTCTTTCCTTAATTTCTTTGAGAAATCTCTTTTTGGCTACGTATTTTCTTAGAAATTACGTGAACTATATACGATCCAGCATTTCAGCAGTATCAGCCCAGTGCTTGAATCTAAGGTTTTGCTGTGGGTGTGTGGAGATTTGGGGGCGGGGAGGAGAGGGCAAAGACTTTGCCTTTTATGTTGCCTTCTCTCTCACTGTTATGCATTTTAATGACATCAGATTTTGTATTAGCTAGAACTAAGGATTATCTTCCCTGTGAATGGCTTTTGTGCCCTTTCATTTGATTGGTTCACACAGAAATCACCAAGAGGCTGCAGTGAATCACTCTGACTCATTACCTTCAAGTAATAGGTCGGACTTTTTGCAATTTCCTTTGGCTGCAAATGTGTTTTGAAACTTTTTTTTATATATTATCTTTGAAATATGATTCAACAAGAGTTTAAAATCAGAATAAAAATCCCTTTTCTTGATGTGGCAAATACTGTCTTCAAAAAAGTTAAGATTGTGTGTTTCAGGCTTCAATGGGTTTTTGTTTTTTTAATTTGAAGGGAAGATTATACTGGTAAGGAACACTACCCTAAAAATACAGATCCAAGGAATGAAACTGAGATTTCTCTGTGCTTGCTCTGTGTTTAACGCTCTGATTGAGAGGTTTTGTTATGTATTTGGCATAAAAGATCCAACATGCTTTAATTTTCCATCTGAGAAATGGAACACAGGCTTTATAACATTATTTGATATAAAAGTTTTATTCTGCTATCGATGGGTTTTACAGAAATGGTTAATTGCAAGTAATCTAGCAGTTACAGAAGTTAAAACTCCGTCCTGGAGGATGTCTGGAAGTCATCCTCCTTCTGTTTGAGCATCTGTGTCTTTTACCATTTATTTGTAAAATAAGTATGAAAGTTTAGGCCTTCAACATTCCACGTAAAATTAAAATTTCTGGCCCTAAATTGATTAGCCATGGTAAAGTGTTAAAGCAAGAGCAGAGCTGGAATTAATTCCCAAGCTCTTCACTGAACTACAGACATTAGGCACTGTAGAGAGGCCCCCAGACAACAGATCAAACGAGTGGCAGTTAACCGCATGCTTTGAAAGACATAGACATAATTTATCAAATACAGTAAATTATTAGTTTATATAATTTTTGTACATGTGTGATTTCATTATGTGTATAAGCATTTACCTTTAAAGGAAATTCGGGGGGGGACTACAGACATTAGGCACTGTAGAGAGGCCCCCAGACAACAGATCAAACGAGTGGCAGTTAACCGCATGCTTTGAAAGACATAGACATAATTTATCAAATACAGTAAATTATTAGTTTATATAATTTTTGTACATGTGTGATTTCATTATGTGTATAAGCATTTACCTTTAAAGGAAATTCGGGGGGGGTCCGTTGTGCATTATGGAAACTACAGTGTACTGGAATTATACTTAACTTACTTATGGTATACTACAGTTTAATTATACCTAGAATATACTTAACATAGGATACTTCTTCCTAAATCCAATCCAGAAAAAACTTATTCCTTGAGTTCTGAGAACTACTAATAGCATTTCTAAATTAATAATCAGCGTTGCTTAATGTGCAACTTCCATACACATAATGTCTAACTTATTCTGAAACTTGTTTGACTAGAATTTTATGAAAGTGAATTCCACAGGTTAATTATACAATGGATAATATTAAAAAGTATTTAATTTATTGTTATTCAATTTCAAGCTTGTTTCCTTCACACTGAGAGTACCAAACTGAAAGAACATTACTTTTACTTTTTTCGGAAATTGCTTTCAAGAGTCAGCACTAGAGCACTGGCAGATTGTACTAGAAGATTTTTAAACACTGATTTTTCAGCACTTTGTTTGTTTAGTTGTTTATCAATAGCATTGAAG
>NW_010429554.1:42464-49215 GCF_000710305.1 Buceros rhinoceros silvestris
AAAATGTTGCAAACACAATGGATGGTCTCATGATACTTTCAGGTCAAAGCAGTGTGGATGGTATAGGAGAAAATACAAAATTTACATTAATGCCTGAAGTAGCCAAAGTGACAGAAGCAGCAACTAACTGAAATAAATTCACAGGGGACAAAAGTGGAGCAAAATTAGGTAGAAATCCTCTCTGTCCCAATGGAACTAGGGACCTCACTGTATTTATATAAATGGATATCTGGAAAAATGAGAGAGGTTTTACTGCAGATGATTCTCACTGGAAGACTGAACATAGATAATAAGATTTTCTTATGAGAATCTGCTGTAGAGTAGAATTTCATAAAGTCTTCCTAAGAACAAATGGAGAAAGCATAAGACGTGTCTAAGAGCAAAGATAGGCTAACATTTGTGGTGAGGGAGTAGCGCTACAGCGTAGTTACAAGACTCTGTATTTAATATAGGAAAGAGTTGCATCACTTAAAAAATCAGAGGACTTAGGAAAATCAGTTTTTCTTTTAATCTCTGTCGTATGGATTTCTTATATGATCCTGGAAAATTTCTTAACATACTCAATGTATTAATTTCTTACCTGTGACTTAGGGATGCTAGTCACCCGCAGGGACTATGTGGCCAGATACTGCGGTGAAATAAGTTTGAATAAAAACTACGTCCCCAAGAGTTAGGTCAATATCCTAGACACCGTACTGTTAGTGGTGTTGTATACATTCAAGTAGATTCCCTTATTCTCAAAATTTCTTTCAGCGCCTGTAAGGCTTCCTAACAAATGTTTACCTGAAGCTGATCGATCCCTGCAAACATTCTGTTCTGATAAATCATCATTTCCCTCCAAAAACCTTTCCTCCAGAGTTCCTCAGATGCACGTAATGAGGTGTATCGAAACCATGTATTGATCGCAATATGATATGTAGCCCAATATAAGTGCTAAAATTCCCCCTCAGTGTTTTCTACACAGAAATAACCTGACCTTCAAGATTCTTGCCACTGCAATGTGAGTTTTATTCTGAAACAGGACAGATAGTTGTAATAAAACGAGCCACAGTTTTGTGACATGCGCAAACATACCACGCAGATGAGTTTCGGACCACCAAACACAGTTCTGAAACGTCAGGTATCACACTGCGTTGTCTCACAGGAGAAAAATCACAGTAGGAAGCCACTGTATCGCCTAGTTCTCTGGACATGAGATTTTGAAAAACGGTGCGAAGATAAAGCAAGTAACAGAGAATTTGTATTTTTTTCCACAGTCTTCACATCCTGATGTGCAGATTTATAGTGGAACGGTAAATTTACAGTTCCCCCAGCCCTTATGAAGCAGACCCTTAAGCATAAGTATTCTTATTTGCAAATAGTGAAGTGACACGCTGCAGAGGAGTATTTTGTAACGCAGCAATTCCAAGAAGATTATTTAATGTCATGCAAATTGATAGGCAATTTCCAAGGCTTTTATGAGAGAATATCTCTAAAGCAGAACAAGAAAGAATTGCTACCAGGTCAGGTTGATGGGATGCCTTGCCTTCGGTTTGAGACAATGCGCCTCAGTACTGATACTAAATCTGGCTGTAGAGGAAGAGATACATTTAATGTCTGCATTGAGTACGTCTGAAGCAATGTTTACCGAATGTATCAATATCAAGGAATTTTCCAGACAAAACAGAATGAGGACTGACTCAGGCTTTTTATTTTCCATGGGCTGACTAGTATGTAAATGGAAAGAAATAAAACAAACTTTTTTTTTTAATCAGAAATCTTATTTGTATGCAGATGATACTTAAACCTTGGATTGCTTTATAAGTTTTCCATTGCTTGCTTCATGAAGCCCATGCTGATCACATGAAAACTGAATATTTTTCACGCCTGCTTTGTAGCCAAGGCCATTCACAGTATGTTCAAAGGAAGAGATAGTGTTTACTGTTCTAGAACGTATGTCTCTTTCCAGGGACATCATTTATGTCAAAAACATTACTCCTAGTCCCTCCTCTATCTCTCCGTATGGATCTGTGATTATCACTCATTTTCACAGAAAGAATTTATTGAAGATTACCCTTGCCTTTTCATGTGCAAAAGAAGCCTTGTTTACCATAGAACCAGTACGTTAATGAAGAGGCTTCCTTAACAGTTTGGAGTTCAGAAACCCAGTCCTTTGCACTGCTTAGTGGTCTCACAAGAAAGACACGAACCTCTTGGAGCAGGTTCAGAGGCAGCCACAAAAACGGTCAGAGGGCTGAAGAACCTCTGCTGCGAGGACAGGCTGAGAGAGTTGGGGTTGTTCAGCCTGGAGAAGAGAAGGCTCCGGGAAGACCTTATAGCAGCCTTTCAGTAATTAAAGGGGACTTGTAAGAAAAATGGAGGTTGTATTTTTAGTAGGGCCCGCTGTAACACAGGACAAGTGGTGATGATTTTAAACTAAAAGAGGAGAGATTTAGACTAGATATAAGAAAGACATTTTTTACACTAAGTGTTGCGAAACACTGGCAGAGGTTGCCCAGATTGGTGGTAGATGCTCGATTCTTGGAAACATTCCAGGTCAGGTTTTACCGGACTCTGAGCAACCTGATCTAATCAAAGATGTCCCTGCTCTCTGCAGAGAGTGTTGGGCTAGATGACCTTTGAAAGTCCCTTCCAATCCGAAGCATTTTATGATTCTATAAACTAACAAATACTGAAGAAAAGAAGTTCCCCGGTGGAACAGGTACAGGACGGGAATTCAGAGATAACCAGTGAAAAGGTGACAAAAGATCTGTTTATGTTTCTTCAGGTATCTATGCTGCAGCCCAACAAGTTTTTCTGAAACAATCTATCACCTGATCAGATCTGATGAGCTATTTCTGTGCCTGATCTCCATCTTTGCAATATTGCTGCAACTGAGGAAATTAAAAATTAGTCTAAAAAAGGAATAAACATTGTTTCTCAGTGATGAGACAGAAATAATTTGAAACAAACAGCTTTTGAGGGCCTTGGCCACCATAATTCACTTTCATGACAAGAGCTTTCATTTTAAATTATTTTTCTGCACTGCCAGGTGGCTGTGCTGGCAGCATGTTTTTCTTCAAGAAGTGATTTGAAAAGTAAATGAACACAATATCCAGGTAGGATGAAGTAAGAATGGTTACCTCTGGGCTGCAGAATAGATTAAGAAAGCAAGAAGAGATTTGTCTTTCTGTGAAAAGTTATGCAACGGGAGTAAAGGCACACCTGATGGCTTGGGACTGGTTTCATTTACTTAATTCTGTTTCCCACTATCTTTGAATGTATCTAGATGAAATAGGTGGGTTTCAGCTAACTTTAAAAAAAAAAAGTTTTCTCCTCTCTGTATTTTAATTATTGTTGGTTTTGCTGATAAAAGCAATCCTAACAAAAAGTGAAATACATTTTTTATTAGCAAAAAGTTTTCTTACCCTGGATTGACAAACAGGACAAAGACAGTGTCCTCCACAAAACCCAAAGGGTTTTGTTTTGCCTCAAGTTGACGAGAGGGAATGGCCTTAAGTTGCATCAGGGGAAATTTAGGTTGGATATCAGGAAAAAATTCTTTCCACAGAGGGTCATTAAGCATTGGAACAGGCTGCCCAGGGAGGTGGTGGAGTCCTCATCCCTGGAAGTGTTTGAAAGCCGTGTAGATGTGGTGCTGAGGGACATGGTTTAGGGACCCTGGCAGTGCAGGGGGAACCGTTGGACTCAATGAGCTTAAAGGTCTCTTCCAACCAGATGATTCTGTGAGTTACGGTGAAGTCCTACAGGCTGTTATAGAAATGTTTCTTTTCAAAAAAATCTGTAGAGTTAGGTCAAAAGAATTGTGTTGAAATAAATACAAGAAAAAATGGAGTATTATTTTCAAGAACTTGAAAATCTTTCCTTTTGTATGATTTTTTTTTGTTAATAACAGCTTTTACTAAATGTGGAATAACAATTACTGACGTTTGCAAGTTCATATGTTAACGTATGGCATTTCTGCAAGAGTGCAGACTTAACGTCTGCATTTAAGTAGTCTGGATAATCCAGTGCCAGACAAGTCTACTTTCCACAGGCAAATATTGCACCAATTTTCAAATAATATTGACACATTTTGCAACATTCTCAAGAAAATGGACCCATAAATTCCCTTTCTCTATTTTGAAACAATGAGACTGGTATGGGATTAAATCTAGATCACCTCCTTTTTATTTATTACAAAAAAATGAAGAGAAGGGGAGGATTTTTGTCTTTTGTCAACTCCTTACTGAGAAAGAGAGGGAGCTCTAACCATCTTGGAAAACAGATTGCCTTCCTTTGCAGTTTTCTCTACCATTTCTTACAATCAAAAATAGCAGTAATATATCTTCAACCTGAGTAATATAAGCTCAGAGACTTTAATCTTCTTAGGTTAATCTGCTTCATGATCCTTATGCACCATAACAACCATTCAGATTTTCATCTGATGTTTTTATGAATAATAAAAATTTTTTAAAAGATGAAAAGAAAACAGTTTTCCTTAAATAATATTCGGCTATTTTGGATACAGAGTGCATGAGAGGACATAGAAGGGAAAGGGAAATACTGTTTTCTCATAGCTTTTAAATTTGCTGTGTTATTTTACTATGTTATGATCATATCTCAGCAATGCCTAATTAATGGCTTCCTCTCCCTCCCTCCCCTCTGTCCCCACCCCACAAAGCCCCCAGTCTACAAAAAGAATAGTTTTTTTTAATTTCTCCTATGGTTAAAATAATGCCTTCAATCATAAGATGAGGTTTTCATAAACTTTGTAGTTTAAATGTCATCACACTTTTTAGGGAGCTTTCCTAGTGTGGAACAGGAAGTAAGTAAAGACTGAATTTGCCTTAGTACGTCCAGCTGAGACTCAGTTGAGACATTAGTAAGTGAAAAGCAAAGAGAAGAAACACGCATTTCTGTTTTCCGTGCTTAATTTGGAAAGATTTGAGGTCACCTTTGTTAATGAAGACAAGTCTTGGGTTTATATTACCTCCTGTAACACTGTCTTGATTGTTATATCAGGTCCATTGTTCTGCCTAACTGAAAATCCACCACATGCCAGGAAAAAAAAAAGAAAGAAAAAAAAGTACTCTCAAAGTACCATCCATACAGGGGAAGAAAAAAAAAAAAGCTTTGATCTTTTTAGCGACAAACTCCTACTTTGAAATATAGGCTTTGTGGCTCTGATGAGGTGTGCAGTTACCAGACAGATTAAACTGAACTCAGAATCTGGACTAACTGCTCCATTACAAAAAGTGACACAACCAGGGAGTTTCAGAAGTGCAATGCAGAAGCAGTGACAAGTGAGGAGTGCCATCAGTCTGCCTTGTCCCAGAAAAAGTGAAAGTAGAATATTCTATTGCGACTGAAGGCTGTGAGGTTAATAGATCTAATTCTCACCTAATTTCCTCCACTGTTCCAGTTACTGCTGTTGGCTGTGTGGCGTTCAACTCTATTCCACCTTGGGCTGCTGCATTAACCACCTCGTCGTACGGGAAGACTGGAGCAGAAAGCACATGCACACAAGCTGCTTTTTAAAATTGTACCTTACTTAAGCTATCAGTGTCTTAAGAAATACTACTTTACATATGATTCCTTAGTTTTGGGTCAAGGATGAATCAGAAAGCAGTGTTCTGAGGGAAGTCTTCCCGCAGATATGTGGTGGCGTTGGTGAAGCATCGTGTTACCAAAAGCAGGAGAAATTCCACTCTGTGATCTTCATTTGTCCACGTTCTGTAGAGGCGGCAACTGGGTTTATACCTCCTCGGTTTTTCCCTGGTATTTTTACCATAAGAGTTATTTTGCACGTACTGTTATGCTTTGTTACGACCTGAAACCAACTTTATCTGGCTCTGAAGGTAGAGAAGATATTCTCTGTGATTTGTGTTTACAGCACTTGGGCCTCTGGAGTTAGCTTATGCCTATACTCTCAGGGCTTTGCTGCCATCCTGTTCTTGCATTCCCCACTAAATTTCGAAGCTTCATGACCTGCCTTTCCAGTCTCTCCAGAGTTTGTCTTTGGTTTGCCTCCACACTATGACCAAGTGCCTTGGAAATGTCTCAGTCTGCACACTTGATTATTGTGCTCTTCTAGTGATTTCTCCTTCAAATAATTGTTTAACACCATCTGCACTGCACAGAGCTGTCTGCAGATGAGCCTGTTCTCAAAGAAGACAAATCACTTCTTTGTCCAGCAGGCCTTACCTGACCTATACTCCAGCCATCTACTTGGCTAAAATATATTCTAACTGGTTTACCATTAATCACACTAGTAAAAGCCTTTATAAATGACAGCCTGCGGGCTGAAATGCTTTAATTTGACTTTTTTTTTTTTTTTTTAGTCAAAGAGGTATTTTGTTCATACTGAGAAAATTCATCCTGCTATGTGTTTGCATTCTAACTGGTTTACCATTAATCACACTAGTAAAAGCCTTTATAAATGACAGCCTGCGGGCTGAAATGCTTTAATTTGACTTTTTTTTTTTTTTTTTTCGTAAAAGAGGTAATTTGTTCATACTGAGTAAATTCATCCTGCTATGTGTTTGCCACAGTTTAACTTTTAATTGAAATTTTCCCCAGGACGTATCCTTGCTATCTTGGTAGGGAATTCCTTTGCTAAGTGTGTGATATGTAAATTAACTTTATGATACGCTCATCAAATTTTGGAGTACAGAGGAAGATTGCAACAGCCACGCGACTAACATATTTTCAAGGAAAAGCAATTCCTGAAACTCTTGTTCGGTGTGTACCTCTCTTGTATGGAAAGAGT
>NW_010429554.1:49331-78612 GCF_000710305.1 Buceros rhinoceros silvestris
AAGAGTGAGATGACTGGCATTTCAAAATGCGTTATAGCCGTGGCTCTGATGGATTTGTTTATTCATTCTTTGTTTCCACAGTTTATCTGCATCCCGCTGTGTTGTATATTTATTTGCACATTTAGCTAGACAAGGCTAGTAGAAATATGGAGGATAAATGATGTTGCTGTATAGCTTGTCACAATTTCATGGAATGGGAAAAAACAGTGCAAGAACTTCTACTTCAATTTTTTTTCCTTATTTTAAAGTAATTTACCATTGTTTTTCAAAAATAGTTCTTTCTATGTTGACACTGATGAAATTCAGACATAAGTGAGCACTTTATGCATATTGCTAGCTGGAAATAGGCACATTATAACATCTCTACTTAGCCTAAGGTTTTTAAGAGCTGAAGGAAGGAAAACATGTCTGCTTAGAGATGATGGCAGTAGTAGTTAATATAAAAGTGGTTAACTGCTTTTGCACTAGATTATTCCTAAAGCTGGGCCAAATGACCCAAATTTTAGCATGCTCTTCCATTCACCTTCCTCAAAAACTTCTTCAATTACCTTTGTATTAGAGGAGTCATTGGGTGTGTTGGTATTAGAAATTTGGTAGATAGCACTTGAGTGCTGTAGAGTGCACCGTGTTCATCACTACTCAGCACAGAACAGTTTCGGAAAATCTTGGGTTGACATCAAGTGACCGTTTTGCACTACTTTCTACGCACAGTATTAGACTTCCCATGGCTAAAACTATTGAGCAGTCACACATATAAAATCTGGAGAAATATAATTCTGTGCTAATTGCCTAAAAGTGTTCAGTTGCTCACATTAAGAATTTAACAAATTTGATAATTTCAGGGAACTGCCTGTTTTCTTTGGTCTCTTCTTTTAGTGTTCTAGGACTAGAGGTTTTTTGTTTTTCATCCCCCTTCTATTTTTTTAATTTCTTTTCTTCTTCCCTCCCTTTTTGTGTTTTAACAAAGTACTCCAAATTTTATTACTATTATTGTTATTTGATATTTTTTCTTTTTGTTTTTAATCTCTATTATACCTTCTGTTTTCTTGCTCATTTCATTCCTCTAACTTCCCTTTCTTTTTAACCAAACTATTGGCTGCCTGTCAAAGCGCTGGATATATCAGGGAAGCAGAAACACTTAGCATTTCTAGACAGACTTTTTAAAAATGTTTCTTCATATTTAATGGATGGATGTTCTTTTTACCATTATCATCTTAAAACCTGAGAATTTATTAAGTGGGACAGTCTGAAAAAAAGGATTAAATTCTAAAGTGCTAGTGAAGTAACTGAGTAATATGCAATGAAGATCATCACCTAAAGCTATTGGTTCACCAGATTTTTATTATGAAAATTCTTTTTCTGTTGTGGTTGACAAATATTTGAAGAGAAACTTGCTTTAGGATATAAGTTTTGAATCTTCACTAGTCTTTTCTGTCTCTTTTTCAGGCTGGGAGAGGTAAGAGTTCAGATTTTCCTTCGTTTTTCAGCTTTCAAATTTCTTTTTCTTCTCCCACACTTTAGCAGAAAAATCCTTCCTTAGTTCTGTCTTCACAGCAAGTCTCAGAAAACAGGGCCAGCATTCTCCTTCTGCTTTTGAGTTTTTCCACAGCATGCTTCCAGATTTATCTATCATCGCTTGCGATAGGTACAAGTTCAAGTCTGAGTGAAATGGTCTTCCAATAGGACATTAAAAAATTGTCAATAGAACATGCTGGGAGAAAGTTTACGTTAGTGCTTACGCATATTTCATTTCAAACCTTTTTTCTTTTGCTGCTTTTACAAACACAAAAAAAGAAGAAAGAAATAAGTGAAGTAAATATTTTTCCTTTCCATTGGTGTATTTAAAAGAAATCACAGTGGCAGAGCCATGGATTGCAAAATCACCAGAATAGGTCAGCTTACCAATATGATTAATTCCAGGGTTGTATAAAACTTTGTAGTGGAGTTACTAAAACTCACGTACCGACCCTTTATTCTTTTTGTATTTTTCATAGGGAGAATAAATAAGCATTTGAACATTTCAAATCTTTCTTGGTCTTTCAGGCCTAAGCCGCATGATCCAACAAGTTGGTTTTTTGTTGCTTTTTTTTTAATTATTATGATTATTATTTTTGAAATTGCTGCTTTTGCTTTCTAATTACAAGGAAACTCCAGGACTTGGAGCCACCATAAATTGTGTGTTTGTTTATTTATTATGAAGATTTACCTAGCCATATTGTGTAAGTATTTTCACCTTTCAGAAAGCATTTTACGCATGTTTGAGCTACTGGCAATACACAGAGCTCAATATAATTATATAAGACCTTGAGTGACAAATCTGCTCAAATACTGAGGAGATCTTTTGTTTCTTTTTAAGGAGTCGGTGCCTATTAACATCTTGTATGCCAAGATTCTCTGAGAAGAGCCAGGGGCTGCTGATGTGTTAGGAACCAACCAACAGTCAAACACCTGTGAAATGCCTCCAAGAAATTAGGACATGTTCTAGAAAGGTGACCCTGTTGACAGCCCAGCTGAAGTGTCTCTGTTCAATGCCCATAGCATGGGTGGGAAGCAAGAGGAGCTGGAAGCTATTATGCAGCTAGAAGCGATGATCTAATAATGAAATCTAATCATGAAACATGGTGGGACCAAATGCACAACTGGAGCATTGAAACTGATGGCTACAAACTGTTCAGAAGGAACAGGCAAGAAAGGAGGGTGAGGACATTATCTTCTATGTAAAAGAATGGATTGACTGCACAGAGCTGTCTTTGAACATCAGCAAGGAACTGGTTGAGAGCCTAAGGGCAAAAATTAGGGGCAAGCCAACAAAGGAAACATTATGGTTGTTGTTTACTACTGGCCACTCAATCAAGGGGAGGGCATTGACATAGTGTTCAATCACAGGATGCACAGTCTCCTTCTAGGGGACCTCAGTCACCCCCATGTCTGCTGGAAAAGGGGCACAGCAAGTCCAGAAGACTCTTGGAAAGAGTCAAGCATGATTTTTTTAATCTAGATGGTAGACAGCTTGCCCTGGTGCTTATCAAAGCAAAATAACTAATTAGCAATGTCAAGGTTGGTGGCATCCTGGACTGCAGTGATGATGCCCATGTGGAAATTACACTCTTTAGGGCTATGAGCTGAGTCAAGAGTAGAGACCGATGCCTAATTTTAGGAGATCAAACTTTCAACTTAAGAAATTAGTGGATGAGACTCCCTAGGAAACTACTCTCAGGTACAAAGAAGCTGAACAGAGCTGGCAGCTCTTTAACAATATTTGTCTTGGAGCATAGGACCTCTCACATGGTAATTCAGATGAGGCAGGCCTGAGACCAAAATGGCTTAGTAAGCACCAATGTAAAGGTCAACGTAAAGTATGAGAAGAAAATGCAGTCAATGGAACTAGGGATTCTTGGGATGTTGCCCAGATGTGTGGGGATGGAATTAAGAAAACTAAAGCACAGTTGGAGAAGAGAAGGCTCCGGAGAGACCTTATTGTGGCCTTTCACTAAATAAAGGGGGCTTGTAAGAAAGATGGAGAAAGACTTTTCACCAGGCCCTGTATTGACAGTGCAAGGGGCAATAGTTTTAAACTAAAAGAAGGTAGATTTAGATTGCATGTAAGGAAGAAAGCTTTTACAGTGAGGTTGGTGAGTCACTGGAATAGTTGTGGATGCCCCCTTCCTGAAAGGTCAGGTTGGATGGGGTTTGAGCAACCTGGTCTAGAGGTAGGTGTCCCTGTCCATGGCAGGGGGGTGTTGGAACTAGATGATCATTAAAGGTTCCTTTCCGACCCAACCCATTCTGTGATTCTGTGAGTCATTTATCTTCTTCTTTTTTTTAGCATTTGAATCAGCCAATTTGGGGGGAAGAAGAAAAGAGAGGAAGGAGAGCTGTACTTGAGAAAGGGTGGTGGTACATGTTTCCTGACACAGGCTATTGTGCTTAAATGGCTTGGTGGTTTCACAAGGAAGCTTTCTGTGTCTTTATGTCCTTAAGTCTAACACTTCAGGTTAAATGTGCACATAAAAGGCAATTTCCATTTGTGATGAAAGCTCAAGGGTTGATTTTTATGTGGTTTAGAGTTTTGTCATGGAAATTATATAACAGAGTTGCTGTCACCTTGACCTGTTCTCCAAACCTCCTGTGTAAATCTGTAAAATTCTACACATGCCCCCACAAAAGGTAATAGCACATGGAAGGCAGAGGAAGCTATTGTGTTTCATGTCAAACAGACTTTTTGAAGGCATAAATCAAATGTTTAAAAAAGTTCACTCTTCTTTTTTTCTGCAATTCATGCTATGAACTTGATCATGCACTAAAGCACAATCTGTATTCAGAACATATATATTCAAAACCCTGTTACGCTAAGTTTGTTTCAGTGTCTCTTTTTTTGAAGGTGACAGTAGTTGGGGTAATTGACAAAATTTATGAGAAACAGATAGAGAGAGAAAAGTGAAACTGTAATACAACAAAGGAATAAATTAAGCATTTTTAAGAACACCTGCTTCATTATGGAAACAGAAAAACAAGTAGAAAAACATATATCTATAAAATGTAAACTCTGACATTTATCATAAATTATTGTAAAATTTTGATGTGGACCACTGAATGAACTAAAAAACACACCAACTGCTGTTCAAAGCACGTCACAAAAAAATTATTTAAAGGAACTATTTGTATCACAACTTCTAAATTTTTAGCAGATATATGCATTGTGGCTCAGCAGCTGCTGGGGGTTTATGCTGACTTTTTAACGGCAGCCACAGAACGTGCTGTATTCAAAGCCCCTGTGAGGATAGGGAGTGGGAGAATTCTTTTTGTAGAGCAATAGCTGAGCTGCTAAATTACTTGTTCAATTGAAAAAGAGGAAAAAATCAGTTCTTGGGTTTAAAAAAGTATTTATGGATCAGTGTGAAAATGTTCTGGCCAAAAAAAAAGTAGGATTTTTTTTTTTTGCCGGAACAAAAAAAAATAGGATTTTTTTTTTCCCTTGGCAGTTGAAAACAGGCTTGTGTATAAACCATTCACAGAGTGCTACTCAGTATGCAATTGTTTTTCAGTCTCCACAGCTTCAATTCCCACTCCACGTGAGCTTTATATCTGTGGCAAGTTGGTAGTGTGTTATATTGCCTATATAGTCACTGATGTCTGAAACTAGCCTGTTGCTTGCACTCTTTCATTTGAACTCTTTCAGCATGTTTTCCATACGTGTTATTCTTTGCTCTTCTCCCGTTAGATGCTCTGAGGTACTGAAGGATTTTAAAATTCATGTCCATCTCTAATTCCCAGATCAGTTATGCAGCACCGCAAAACTTACAACTGCAGGTAAAAAGAAAGAAAATTTTCATGTCTGCAACATACATAGCTTGGAAATGGGACTCAAAAAGTTGTGGGTCAGTAGAAGAGAGCTTGCTGTCTGCATCATCTGATGGCTCTTACGTTGTCACTGACCATCCTCACCATTCTCAGTCATTACAGAATTTTTAACTTATTTCATTAAGTGAATTGCTATTAAACGAAGACACTTCCCAGCAGAATGAATTATAGAATGTATCGTATTTATTTGCATTAAAGATCCTGATAAATAAAGGCGGAGAGGAAACGATTTCTGGAGACTTTGTACTATCTCACTCCTTTGTCAGGCAACTTAGAACCTACGCCTGAAATTCAGTCCAAATATACAGTAAAGTAACAGACTTGGAAGTATTGGAAGATTAAATTTAACAGAGGTGGGACAGCATAATAAGAAGCAATATCTAAAGGGTTTTTTTGTTTTCACGGACTATCTCTTTCAGTATACCTCATGCTATATGATTACAACCGGCTCAGTAACACCAGCATTTCCACAATGCAGAAACTAATCTTATTCCTCCGTACCCTTTAGCAGACATTAGGCACCTGTTCATTTTTTGTCCCTGTGTAAGGATAGTAGGACCAAATCAGGCAGTAGATCACATGTTTATAGACCAAAAAAGTACACACTTCAGTCCCTCATCTCCCTCTATGAAAAGACTTCTTTCACTGGAAAGTAAAAATTGTATAAGGTGAACACAAATTTATTTTTGATCAAGCAAATAGATTTATTAACATAAACAATCTGAAAAGCATATAAACATTTACTTACAAACAACTTTTATTTCATAAACTTTCACCCTGAGGTGAAATATAAGTAGAGTTAAATGTTTGAGGGCTACTTTCCTTGCAACAAAGATATTTAGAGCTGTGTTTGTGCGGCAGATACTTCAAGAAAAATCCCTGAAGATACTGAAAAATATATATTTTTTTATTATTATTTATTTTCTCTTTTTCAGACAGTGATTTAATTTTAGGTCCAGGCACGGGAATCCCTTCTCTGTTCAATCAGCCATTGACACTAGACAATGACTGCTAGTGAGTATATTTCATTTCCCCTACTCTTTTTTTAGATGTATTACATTATCTTTTGTTAAAAAAAAAAAAATACCCAACACAAACCACCTATTTTTGGCGCTTCAGTTTACAGTTTTAAGACAATAATTTCTAGAAAGCCCTTAAGAAGCCTGAAATACACCACTGCTTGTTACCCTCTACAGGATAATTTTCTGACATGAATAAAGATATGGGGTTTTTAATGCAAGTTGTTCTAGATTATTCTAATGCTTTCCATTATTTCTACATCAGCCATTTAGTTTCATATGTAATTTTTGAAACAACAATCAATGTGTCACCGGTTTGGCCGAGGCTGAGCCAAGGTCCGGTAATGATAATACCTTCCCCTATTCCAGCAGAGATAGGGGAAGGGAGAAAAGAATTAGTGAGACCTCTAAAATGCTTTTTGGGAAACCGAAACAAACTTTAATAACACAACAAACAGAGATATATTAGATACAAAGGTAAACCAGTGAGATATTGAGGGTTTTGGGAAGGTGAGGGTTAAGCCGAAAGCAAACATGGACCACGGCAGCGATCCGAGATGGCGGCGGCCACGTGGTTCTGCCGCGTGAGCAGAACACAGAGACCCGCGCCGTTACAAATTACCTGGCAGCGCGAGATAGAGCGGAATCGGCACAATCCTACCAGTCTCTATCGCGGGTTGAGGCAAAAGCAAAAGCAAACAGCTCTCGGGCGCGTGGGCAGCCCAGACTTGGTGCTTGTGGCAGGGCTCCGATGCGGGGCTCCGATGCGGCGTGCCGAGGCGGCACGGCAGCTTTTCCAACAAAAACAGCTCAGTCGGTTTTTCGGGCATGGCTCCTCAGGTTCTCGGGGATGGCCTCTCAGTCGCAATGAAGGGGGGTCTCCGATCCCCCGCGGCGCGTGGTTCCCGGGCTGATCTCTCACGGCGACGGCACTTTGCTGAGGAAAGCGGCGGCACTCCGGGACGGGGAGCTGCTCACGGCAGCACAGAGTGCGAGGAGTCTGTCCCCGCGGCGCGGCTGTTTCCAACGCGGCAGGGGCTCTGGGAGAAACAAGCAGGCAGGCAGGCACAGCATGGCACGGCATGGCACGGCTAGCTCCGCGGTGGCCAAGAGCACGGGAAGAAAACCAAACTCACAGCACAGTCGCGTGACTTTTAAAGCAACAGTGGTGTGAAAACTTTCAAGCTCTGAGGATGCTGCTTAACGTCACATGGCAGGGAATACAAAACGCTATAGGTTTAAAGCAAACTTCTCCTAAAAAGGAGATCTTTGCTGACCTACCACACAATGGTAGAGCTGGTAAAAATCCCTATAAAGGAAAATGTTTAAACTCTGGATTTTAGACAAAATAACTCCTTAAGATAGTGATCTGATGATTTCATGCCCCCTATTCTTCACGGCCTGGCTTGCTTAGCTTGGTCACATCTCCATGAGATATATCACTGACGCAGCGCTCCTACAATATATGGATTCCTCTGACCAAGAAGCTTAGGTAATGCTGCATTTTAGAAGAAATGATGTACTTATGCAGCCACGCCTTAAATGAGAAAAGCATCTGGTAAAAAAAAAAGTATTCAGTAAAAGGAGTAACAGAAGTTGCATTTGAAATATTTGGTTGTGGATAAGGGGGGGAAAGGATGGAGTAATAGAATATTTTGGTTTTCATTGGAAAGTAAAAATTTTATAAAGGGGAACACATCTCAAATGTATTTTTGGTTGAGCAAATAGATTTATTAACATAAACAGAGTTTTCCTCAAGGCTTAGTGTTTGCCTGTTCTGAAAAGACATATTTAAACATTCAGGAAGCATTTTCCAATAGGAGTTAACATTTTTCTTTCTTTTAGGCGACAACCTTAACCAGTTTTCATACAATGAAATCCTGTGAAGCCTGGTACATTGCCAAGGACATATCTTTAAATAATCTATATTTTTATGGCCGTGTACCAAAACAGGAAGTGGACATTGGTGAGAGACATTTTCTTGAAAAAGTGTGTAATTTTAACTGTTATAACTCCTTATATTTGTGGGTTTCTTTCAGTTTAATGTCCTTCAGCTAGTAAAACAGCTCAATACCCAACACACTTGCTGAAAAATGAGGGATTTGTTTCCAAGTAAATTTTTAATACTGATCTACAGATGTGCTGTGCCATGGAGTAGCTAAATTGTTCCTTGTGGTTGTACTTCATGCTCGTACTGGTGCCTACAGTTATGCCTCTCCTGTAAGTATTTAAGAGAAACAGGTTTCATGAAGAGTTCCATCAAAAAAATCTTGTGGTTAATGTATATAATTTCTGTTATTTCAGCAGTTTCAGAAATGGAGACCAGAGGGAGATGATAATACACGTGAACTGATTACTTTTTGTTTTAACACAAACCCAACTGCACAGTTCCTGGGGCTCCTGTGTCTGCAGTAACCGAAAGCCTGGCAGCCCTGGTGTAGTTCCCTAACAACGGTTGCTTGCTTTCTAGCGTGGCGCTGATAAATTTACACAGAGTGCTGTTATGAATGTAAAACAAGAATGACTACTCATATGCTCAGATGATCCCAGGGGATCCTTCTTTGCAGGTTTTTGTATCATGAAGATACTACCAGGCAAACTGTGCTCATTTATATCAGGTTTTCACTGCTGTGTCAGTTGAGGTGCTCTGTGCTGAAGAGAAGCTCTGTTCTCTTCTGGCAGGAATTAGAGTGACTACTATGGATGGTGTTGCAAAAGTATCTTTTAGTAGCTTTTGGTTTACCCCAAACACCTAAACTCAGACAGCTCAGTTTATTGGCTAAAATAAACTAGTAGCTGGTAGCTAAAGGTTGCAACTATTTCAACTTTGCACCTTCTCGAGAGACCTTTTCTTCGCTCCCAGATCATATTCAGAAATCTTGATTTTGGGGTTTTTTCCCCAGTAAATAATTTTATTTTATAGGGGTGGTTTACACTTCAAAACAGAAGATATAGGTAAAAAAAAAAAAAACAACAGAGTAAGTCAACTGAAGCTCGTAGACAGTGCCTGGATTTGCCAGCCTGCAGAAGGGCTGTATTCTCTGTATCAATCAACAGCAATTTGTTTAAAACATTATCAAAAGATGTGGGGCACCAGGTTTTGTGTTCCTTTACCTGAATGCAGACCTCTCACATTTAGAAGGCTTCTCTAACTACTACTCTATGATGTATAATTCATGGGATTCTCTCAGTCCATGCTGTTGATATTGGAAGGTTTGCTTAAAAGCTGTTTGTACAAAAGAATTCTATCCTAGTGTTTAGGACCCTCTCGTGACCATTGAGGAGTTCGCTTTCATTTAAGCAGAGAGCAGACATGTAATATTTGATCTCCTCACACAGAGGACAGTTTTTAATTTTAGCTTTGTACAGTCTAAATGGCAGGAGCAACACAGCTCACATTTAAGCAATGAAAAACTTAAACTTTCCATTTCTCCTCTCTCTATTTCTACCTGACTTGCTGCCTTATATTTTTCCTCACATTTTTTCCTCAGAATTCCTCTCTAGAAGTTACTCTATTGTTTCCTAAGGTTTTGGCAGCATTACCTTTCGCCCTACCCCATCTGTCTCCTTCCAGCTGCTCACTTCTATGCAGTTCTGGGTTTAGGTATTTAAAACAAATATTAAATATCTTTGCCAAATTTTCAAATTATGATCCTGGCCCCATCTGCCCCTCTGTTCTTACCAGATGCCCAACACTGTCCTGCTCCTGGGTTTCTGAGCTGTCAGCTCAGAACTCCATTTTGCAAACATTCCCCGCTGTTACAGAGTTTCAGTAATCGGGTTTCTTTTCGGTGTCAAGGCAATTGGCAGAGGCTAAGAGGACTTTTTCCTTCTCTCAGTGGGTCATCTCTAAGGGGGAAATGATGACAACCCTGGAGGAACTTAAGGCCGTCTCCACTTGTCCTATCACTTGGTACCTGCGAGAAGAGACTGCCCACCTCATTACAACCTCCTTTCAGGTAGTTGTAGAGAGTGATGAGTTCTCCCCTCAGCCTCCTTTTCTCCACACTGAAATCCCCCAGGTCCCTCAGCTGCAACTCATAGGATTTGTGCTCCAGACCCTCATCAGCTTTGTTGCCCTTCTTTTGACACGCTCCAGCATCTCAATGTCCTTCTTGAAATGAGAGGCCCAAAACTGGACTCAGAACTCAAGGTGTGGCCTCACCAGCACCACGTACAGGGGGACAATCACTTCCCTGCTCCTGCTGGCCGCACTATTTCTGATACAAGCCATTATATCTTAACACACTTAATTATGAATGTGTGGTAAGTACATCTATGAATGCAGGACTAGTAGTTCTAAGTCATTAACTATTTGTAAACGCTTAGCAAAGAGAAAGACAAAGCAAGCTTTTTCTTTTAATATTCCAATCTGAGTACAGATACTCTTAAAAATCCATGGATACTCTTCCCCTCATAGCAGTTTCTTAGAGGGGTAGAAGAGGAGAGGAGGCATTAAGACAGAGATCTCCTAGGTGCATAGTCATGCTCCTTCTTCTTCTAGTGCACTAAGGTTTTAAAAGTTGAAAGCAGAAATTATCTGTCAGCATTTACTTCAGAATAAGGACAGGAGCACTAATTAGATAAGATTTTTGACACTTTTTAGCATTCTTTCTCTTTTTCTTAAGGTTATTAAAATACAATTTAGTAATAACTATGGGAAATACTCGGTAGGATGCCAATATAAGATATTTAAAATAACTTTGTGTCTCAAGGAAGGTAAAACCTAAACTTTATCCGTTCCTCCTAGTCTTTCTCCAACAGGACATGCTTCTAGTGATGCCTCTGTTGCTGTTCTTCTTGGCACACTTTAATATATCCAGGGAATCATGCTATCAATCATAGACTGAAAAAGTCCATAGTGACACAAGACTGTTACAGTTTGAAAACAAAATACAAATGCATTTTATTTTTGTATATAGGAGTGCTTTGGTGGGAACAGTGGCATTTCATGCATTGTTTTTCTGGCTGTAACAGATTATCCCAATAGAAAACAGTTGGCACATCTTTGTTATATGTGGTGTTTGATCTCGGGAAAGCAGCAATTAAAAAAGTTGCATTAATGGCTATTTACATTAAAATATGGGCACTGGATTTCTGTCAAGCAAGCTTTTTCAGTTAGATGTCTAATTACAAAAGGTTTTTTCTGGTGGTTGTTTTCTCAGCCGTTCCACTAACCATTCTAGAATGCTAATCCTTATTATTAGCTGCCAAATGCTGAAGGTCTTCCGCATATTTGACAAACAAATCACATTTAATACCATCAGTGAAATGATGCAAGTAATTTTCTCCTTTATGAAGGGTAGAGGCATTGTGTCTTGATAGTGTCTCTAGCTAGAAATATTATTTGATGTCAGAAATCTTAAAGACCTATTATAAAATATATTATACTTGCTCACCACCATTAATGTTTTGTCATCACCTTGTATTGCCTTAAAGATCGCACTTTTCCACAGTTATAAAAAATTAGATGTCACAATATATTAGAAATTTCTCTGAAGTTCAAGGTCCTTGGTAAAAATCCATAACAACATCCCTTACGATATTAATAAAAAGATCAGAGTAAGACTTTCACAGGGTTGATAGTAACTGTCTCTATCAGTATTATTTATCCCCAGCCCCAGCAATTCAACTTTTGAACAATTTTCAGCTACGAGGCTGGGGCCAGCTGTGTCAGGCTTAGCCTGAGCAGGATGTTGGTGCCAGGTTGGTTGCATGTAATAACCTGCCAGTCAATTCCTAGAGCCGCAGTAGAGGTCATTCTGCAGGTACAGGGCTGTGATCCAGGCTGTCATAAGAGGTTAGGGCAAACAGATTTGGAGAAATAAACATGTCATAAAAGGGACACTAACCAAGGGTGAAGATATTGTTTGGGATCTTAATATTCATAAGGCAAAACCAGTTCTGTCTGCTTTGCTGGAGATGAGCTTTCAAGATAACAAGAGTCCCAGTGATTCGGCATTGATTTTTAGATGCCAACATTCTTTAAAATAAACCCTTTCTGGAAAATACTCCTATTTTGTACATAAAATGAATGTGCTATATGTTGCATGCAACACAGTAATATTAAAATTGGATGTCTTTTCTCTTAGTCTCCTGGCAAAATGCTGTTGCACCGTTCAAGTTACACAAAGAATGTTACCGTGTTCATGAAATCTATACCTACAAAGTAGCATAATATCCCATTTTTAGAAGCATTGTTTCTTCCCCACAGTTTTGGTGTGACTATTTCATTCACGAGTTTAGCTGGTAAAATTTCTGCCTGCTATCCTAAACAAATTCTTCAGCCACTTTTTGTGAAATTCTCACGTAGTAGTGCTAACTTATGGTTCTGTTCTGAGAGTTATATAGACCCACATCTGCAGCAGCAAAAGAAAGTTAGAATAAGGTCCACCTATAAAGGAATAAAGAATGTCTGATATGGACTGTAACAAAACGGGTACCAAATGCCTCGGCAATATGCATAAGCTGGAGCTTGGGAAAAGCCTACAGGAAACCTCAAAGCTCCAGAACATCACAGAATTCTTAGATGTGATAAAGGGGAGATAAAAATGGAAAGCAGAGGTTATTTAGCTGTAGACCTTAGTTTCCCAAAGAGAGCTGGATTGGAATACACGGCAGAGCAGGGGCCTACGTTCCATTCGATGCCATTATTTCTTTTCTAACTACCAAGGACTAATGAGCTGTGGTAGTTAAAGTTTTCACATCTGGATGCAAGGACCATGAGGATTTGGATTTAATTTGAAATTTGGGTTACACTGGGGAGGAGTAAAACCCTAATGGTCTGAAAAGAAAAGAGAGAGAGGCAGCAACAGAAGGCAATGGTTTGTGTCACAAAGGGATAATTTGATGGTTGGCTAAACTTTGAACAGAAGTCTCATGTAAAATGATCAGAATCAGCAGAAGAGATAATATATTAATTGGTATAGAATTGATTTTCTAGTGCTTCTCAGAAAGCAATGCTGCAACTTTTGATACTGTCTGAATGTTATTAGTGAATGCCAAACCTGATAGAACTTGGCATGCTCATTAGTTATTTTCTTTCCCATAAAACAATTTTCTTTGCTTTATAACAAAAGGAAAGCAATACTCTAAGAAGTTAAAGCTAAGACCTTAGTCCAACATAATTAATGTAATTTATTTCATAGAATCATAGAATACCAGCTTGGAAGGGACCTCAAAGATCACCCAGTTCAAACTTTCTTGGCAAAATTATAGTTTAGACAAGATGGCCCAGCACCCTGTCCAGCTGAATCATGTAAGTGACGAAAGCTGGGAAATCCACCACTTCCCTGGGGCAATTATTCCAATGGATACTGTTCTCATTGTGAAAAAATTTCCTCTTGTGTCCAATCGGAATCTTTCCAGGAGTAACTTGGACCCCATTGTTTGTAACAGTCATCTAAATATTGTGCAATCTACAATCATAGACAGAAAAGTATTCACTGAATTATTTACGAAATACAGAACTTTTTCTTTGTGACATCAAGTTCGGAAGGAATTATGCCTAGTAATTGACTTATTTGAATGTAAACTTCTAATTTGTTAAATAATAGATCTTTAGTTCCTAACTAAAATGATTGGTCTACTACCCTTCGTTGATAACCCAAGGAGATACTTTCACAGTATCCACACACTGTGAAAATCGAATTAATTCCCAGACTAACAATAAATGAGTTTAACTTCTGTCCTAGAACTGCATGGCTGAAGCCCAGCCCAGACTAATTAATGCACTCACTGTGTTGCTTCTGTACCTGACATGCCTACCAATTCACCTAGAAATAATTTGTGCTGCATTATGCTGCATAGACTTCGCTATGTTTAATGAGTAGAAATTTTGCTTTTTATGCTCTCTAAACATCTACAATTGTTGAATTTGCCTTATGAATGATAATTCAAGTCTCCAAAATGATCATAAAATCCTTCTTATGCTGCATATCAACTGTTTTTATCTCTTCATCCTGTTAGCTTGCCTCATGAAAGAAGCATTTTGAACCATGATTTTGGCTCCCAAATTTCTGCTCCACCTAATTTTGGAGACAAATAAACTCTGAGGTGAACAGAGAGCTATAAACCAGCAACACATGAGACAATTCTATAGATGAAGGATGGAAATAGTATTATTTCTGGGAGAGAAGGAAAGAGGAAATTTACTATCCTTTTCTGAGACTAATTTTGGGTCTCCTTGATGGCACTCCCTGTTTTTATACACAGGGAAATGAATGTATTTCATTTTCTGTGTTGAAACATTATTTAAAAACAAATCTTTTTCTTGGACATCATCATAAACCCTGAATCCCTCTGATTCAATAAACAAAAATTGTCTCACACCATTGTCATCTGTCAAATATATTTTGGACTATGTTGTGTACTGATGGTCTCAGAAGTCAAGAGGGTTTTAGGACAGTGAAGGACATAATCTATTCAGTTTGAGAATTACAACTAACATTGGTCATGTTTCTATTTTAAAAAAATTATCTCTCAATAGGCTTAAAAAATTTAAACCAAAAGAAAGGCATAAGGACAGTGGTGACCGGCTTGTCTGACCAACGTGCTAATGTTAAATTCAATTACAGATTCAACTTATTAAAATCCATATCACCAGCTAGTCCCATAAAACAACAGTGCCAGTTAACAGCTGGGCCCTACTGCCACACCAAATGCAAAATCACATCCCTCAACATTCTTGTCCATTGATCCTATGGGTTGCCCCACTTACCACAAAGAGAAAAAAAAAGCTGAAAAAGTAGAACAGATTGGATTTGTGACTGTTTTCTTTTTCAACAAGTATTTTTATCTTACTCGATAGAGAATAAAGGAAACTTGCCCAGCAGCAGCTGGTACTTATAAGTCATTCAAAACATTACAGAATATTCTAGTGTGTTTGCTCACTGTGTTTTAAGCTCTTTGCCCGAAAGGAGCAATAGGTTATAATTAAAAATTGAAATAATGCTTTAGAAACTATATGCTCAGCTTCTTTTAGGTGGATAGTAAGTAATACAGATATTCAGTCAGTTCACATAGTTTAATCACTGCTGTTCAGTGGAAAAACAGACAGAGAAGGATATCATATCTTCCTTCAGGTCTTAGTCCTTGACCACATGTAGGTTCAACTGAGATATAATTAATCAGTTACATAAGCATTTTTCAATTAACATTTCTTACACTGACATCAAAGGCAATTTACATTAATGTCTCTCATTTTTCAAAGTTTGGTAATATCCAGGAATTCGCATATTGAGCTTTGATGTTTTTGAACACAGTGTGCTGATTTAATCCTAGAGCTCTGAGTAAAAGGCAAAACAATAAATATTTGACTTGCTGGGGAGTAGACCAAACCAGAAGCATGACACTTTAGAGAGCTAAATTTTATATTCTTCAGCCACAACTCAGCACAATATCCACTTATATCTCTTCCCAAAAATCTTGTAATAACTGGGGTCCCATAGTAACTTGTGTTATAACGTTTTTAATCAAAAGAAAAATAGCTATAGATGGTTGATAACAGTTACTATTATGATCCTGATCCCAAATGCTCTTCACTCCTATTAAGATACTGCTTTAGGATGCTGTCACGGCTTAACTTCAGCTGGCAACTAAGCCTCACACAGTCATTTGCTCGCTGCCCTCCCTGGCAGGATGGAGGAGCGAATCCAAAGAGCAAAAGTGAGAAAACTTGTGAGCTGACATAAAGACATTTTAATAGATAAAGCAAAAGCCATGGGTGCAAGCAAAGCAAAACAAGGGATTCATTAACCACTTCCTATGGTCTGGAAGGTGTTCAGCCATTTCCGGGAAAGCCGGGCTCCATCACATGTAACGGTGAGTTGGGAAGACAAGTGTCGTCACTCAGAATGTACCCCCCTTCTTTCTTCTTCTCCCAGCTTTATATGCTGAGCATGATGCCATATGGTCTGGAATATTCCTTTGGTCAGCTGGAGACCGCCATCCTGGCTGTTTAACCTCCCAGTTTCTTGCACACCCCCAGTCTACTCATTGGTGGGGTGGGGTGAGGAGCAGAAAAGGTCTTGAGTCTGTGCTCAGCAGTAACTCATTGTTCAACAGTAACAAAAGCATCTCTGTGTTTTCAACACTGTTTCTAGCACAAATACCAAACACAGCCCCATACCAGCTGCTGTGAAGAAAATCAACTCTAGCCCAGCCAAAACAAACAGAGATTCTTTAAAGAGTGTTTCATGTTTTCACAGTCATCCTTTTACCAGATTTTATTAGAAGAAAAGGGAAAAAAAGCAGTGATTATTTTTGTGTTCCAATGACCAGTAATCTCAGTCACATGGAAGTCTGTACTAGTGTTTCAGACCAGTTGATGTGACTTTAATCAGATACTGTTAATTTTACTCTGTTCCCTGATCAACACTTGCAATCTGTATATGGCATGTTGTAAGTGGCCTAGTTATACTTCGAAGTTTTTACTATTACATGTGACACGTGGTACTTCCTTTTTTGACACTCCTATTAGTAGTTCTTGAAGTATGAATTGTATCAAACAATATAATTTTTTTAGCTCAAACTTGGAAAATTTAGTTGGCACAGAAATGAAAGACTCAGTAGTATTTAAGGCGTACTTTTGTACACCTAGAATTTTTGGCAAGGGAACCAAACAAGCTCTATCTTGTCTGGTTGTCCCCATATCACAAAAATACTGCCACTTGAATTTGTTTTATTTCAATTATGGAAGCAAAGCTTTGTGTTGCCTGTGTTCTACTTCATTGTGAGCACATACAAAGTAAAGCTGAAAATCGCCCAAGTCTGCCTTAGAGTGTTCTATAAAGATAATTTATCATTTACGGAATGATTATGAGCATAACGAAACAATAAAAAGTGTGATTTTCTTCTGAAAGGTTTACTACTCAGGCAATGATTTATGGGCACTATGTTGGCATTACGTACCATGCCAGTGCTTCAAATGGTCTTTGTCTTTTTCCTGTAAGGGCTGTGGGAGTAGAAAAGCTAATGGACAACAATGTGGCTTCAACTTTCAAGATTTGGCTGTTCACCAAAAAGCCAGATTTTTAGAGCAAATTAAGTAATTGAAGGTCTAGGACAGCGTTTAAATGCAAATAAAGTTTAAAATCAGCTCTTTCATATATGATAATGGTACTATTGAGATCACAGGTAAAGGATGTACTGGCAAGGTCTTCCCAAGTCCAAAGAGAAAAGCTTTCGGAAAGTTATATATTCTCCTAGCTTGAAAGAATACACTCGTATTCTTTTTTTTATAAGGCAAAAAATTAGCTTTGTCTTTAAAAAGAGAAAGATTAAAATAATTATCTACAGGGAACATTTAATGTAAGAATATATGATAAATATATTTTTTTCCTTTTAATGAAAGACTGAAAAATCATTATAATAATATCTGCATCATGTAATGATTTTTTCAGGTAGATGGGCTTTCTCCCCCTTTTGCAATCACCATTTTTTTGCTCCGACTTTAGAATTTTTTTCAGGATCTCAAAAGCTCAGGTAAGACAGGAAGACTCTTTCTTCCCTGCCATTGCTGAGGAAAATTGCTGGACTTTGATACACTTCTGTAGTATGCAAAGTAAATTATCTTTTAAAGACAATTATCTTGTTTTACTCTGTGTCTGTGCATGTATTCGTCATCTTTCCCGTCATCTGTGCAGGACACATTAAAAAAAGATCTCACTGGAAAACTAGTCCACACTTTAGAAAACAGAAACAAATTACGAGAGCCATTAAAATGTGCCTTTCGCAGGAATAGTCCTGATAACATTATAAAGATGCAAGTTCTCAAGAGAGCCTCCAAAATGATTATGAATCACTTTGTACATCCCACATTACTCCCAATGATCCAAAATTGTCAGTAGAATGGAGAGAGACTCATTGAAAACGAATGAAAGTTGGTCAATCTATGAATATCACTCTTTCTAGCTTATTGACAGCATTTTGAATATGCCCAGTCACAATCCATCATGTAAAACAAAAGTTTTATACTTCTGGAGAAGATTCTTCTGGGTATTTTAGTCAGGAATGAGGTGAAAATAAATTCTTCCTAATGCTGAAGACAGACGTGTGCTGTATACAGAAAAGCCTGAAAGTGAGTGAGTGGATGTGTGTCTCCTTAATGGTCAAACACAAACTGAAAGAGACTCTTCATGTCCACATGCTCTCCTTACACTGTCATCTCTACTTTTGTGACTACTACTTTTATATTCTATACAAAATTCTATATACAGAATACTTTTGTATTCTATAAGAAGGACCCGTAAACCATACCAGGTTTCTACGTGTGTAGTGAATGACTTTGAAGGGCTCCCGCAATGGGTGCAAACAAGTTATAAAACTTGGCTTCCATCACCACATACATCACAACTTGAATTTGTTTCTCCATGTACAGAAAGTGAGAGATTTTGGCTTATTATTACCACCCCTCTAAAAAGAGTAGAAGAAAACTGCCCACAATATCATAGAAAATCCCTTTGTTGCGTGTCCTTAACTTCCAATGGGAAAATAGTCCTTTTGTATGTTTAACTTATCATTCAGAAAAAAGTGAGAGAGGAAGCAGGAATAGGTTGTGACTCCACTTGACAGATTAATCCTTGAGTGAGGTCATGAGCTGGATCATGAATTTATCTTCACAAAACGTAGTCCCCAGCTTTTAAAAAAGGTGGTAAGAATCAGTACAGCGTTTGGCTAGTTTTATACATCGAACAGCACCAGTTCTTTTGGCAGGTGAACAAGGAGAGAAAGGCTGTGTTTGGGATGTCCACAGGAACTCATGAGGATGTGCTGTCTTTACAGAGACAGAAGTCATCATGAAATAGCTGCTTTTATACATTATTTATGTTTTCATTCCTTCGCCTAAACACACGGGGTTCTTTTAAAAGGTATAAAACCATGTTAAAACCTTAAGACCGAGCAAATTCTCCTGAAAGTACATTTATGTTCTACTAGAAATTAAACAAATTGTTGAAGTAATTTTTTGGAGTATGTCAAAAGGCCTCTGTATTCACTTCAGGTCTGTTACATTGTGATTTTTGCTTGGAGCAATCTCTTACATCCTAAATAAATCTGGCCAACACACTTCACTCAATAAGTCAAATACTAATTTCCTTTAGAGGTGAAGAGAGAGTTCTTAACTTCTAGAAACTAAGAAACAGGACCTTGATCTGCCAAAAGGACATATCAGGTCTTTCATGGTGTGCATGGGATTTCCTGTTGTGGTTCCTGCCTTGACATATTTGGTGCAGTGCATCTAAGTCATTGTCAAATGGGTGTTGTGCATTTTAACCAAGTGTTTGTTCCAGTTTAGTTGTACCCACAGTGCACAGTTTCTCCCCTGCTATGAGGAAGAAAACTAACCAGCAGTACCCGGCATACGCAACCTTAGAGCAGGAAAGAAATGGCAGAACTGCGCTCATGCCACGTTTGTGGTACCGTGCTGCAATGTGGCGGGGTTTTATTTGGGAAGTTTCACGAGGAGATCCTGTGGCAGCTTCATAGATAATGTCCTTTCTTGTGAAACGAGAATGACTGAGGGAACATTAGCTGTAAGCCTGTCCTCCATCACCTGGCTAATGCATGCAATGTCAAGCGCTGGAATTCGAACCAAGACCTCTCTCAAATAAAATTCGAACTAAACAGCAACATCATATTAATTTTGAAAAAAATACCACTAGACAATTTTATTACAGAGATTCGTATCTCAGCCTAGTTTTGGGAAACTTAGTAACAACCTTGATTTAATAGTACAAGTGATGTTTCAGAAATTGTTGGAATCATGTATTCATTGTTGGTTGAGAATATTTCTCTAACGAATAATGGATATAAGCAATTTTCTAAATAATATAGATCTTTGAGAGGGGTTTCTTTAAGAGGAAGGGACAATGATGTATTACAATGAAAGGTTAAAACCTTTTCTGAGTTTTATCATGTTTTTGCTGCTTTCTTAAGGAATAAACTTTCCATAAAACCCAGGGTAGGAAATGGCAGTGAAAATTTGCGTTTTCAATGTTACACATGAAAGATCATCAGCAAATTGCTCATGTTAATGTCGTGATGAATAATCACAGTTACTGTAACACTTGCCTTTTATTACAGACATATCTCTATATAGATGTAGTTATAAAATATTATTGCAGCCACACTAATTTTGTGTGTGAAAAGAACAGCCTACCAAAACATTTAGAATTCTGAACAGTAAAATGAATTACACAGCATATAGTCAGGTTGATTAAGCCCCTGCAAGATAATATTTCCTTTAATTTATTACCTAATATTTAGTCTAATAAAGCATAACACATGTTTATCACCATAAATTATGTGAACATCTGTTTTGCACTGAATGACCTTGTAGGATATTTCCTACAGCTTTGACTGATAACCGATGTGTATTTTAAGACAGCAAGGACAAACAAAGTGCATGAAAGAGGTTCGTGATGCCAATGTAATTTATAAACCTGCCGTATGAGCAATGTGGACTACAGGCTCGATGATGGCACGGTAATATCTGCTTATAGGACATATTTAACAAATTGTTGTGCATTTCATTGCTTTTAGTGTCAGGCAAGTTGACGGGAAAAGTGCTGACCTTGCAGATGGGCTGCTTAGGGAGGGATAAATGGAACATGGCATTCAAAGACAGCCCAGCTCAGTGGTGAGTGAAAGTCATAATGTTCTGCACGGTATTTGCTTGCCTATCCGGAGAAACGCAGCACATTGTACTGAGGTCTTAATAAACTAATCTAGTCAAGACTGATGTTAGGTATTTCATCTGTACCCTACCATCATTCACGAAAATAGATTAAAGAGTGATCTAATTCATTCTTTGCCTCTATTTGCAATTGTCTTATTTTGAGCAAGCATATTGGCTATTTCTGCTGGTCAACTCTTCCATATTCTGATTCCCTTCTCTCAGGGGTGTCTAAGAGAAAGGGAAATGTTTACAATCTTCCCTTTAAGCTTATATTAGAAAATATGGATAAAATAAAATCATTCATTTCAAAATCAACATTGTCGATCTGTTGTCCTACCTGTGTCTTTTGCCATGAGCAGTGTTTTCTTTGGAAGGGTGAAAATAGATGAAAGATTTAATTAACAAGAGAACTTTCATCCATTTTCTTGTGGTTTTTTTAGGTGAAAAAAAAATAATAAACCCCCCCATCTTTTGGGATTCAGACTGATTCAGGGCTAAAACTGTACCTTCAGCTTAATAAGCTGAAATGAAACCAAAAGCTGTTGCTTACTGAACTAGTAGGAGCTGGGTGAGTTCATGCTGAGGACTGTAAGTATATATTTCTACACACATATGAAAGTTTTTGGACACCAAGATAAATGTGGAGCTCAGTCTTGCCTGCAGTTTTTATGATGTCCTTAGAAGCATATGTGCCAGGAGGAAAAGACAGAGTCAAGAGTTTAGTTTACCTCAGAAACTCACCTGTTGAATTTGAGTTTGTCTGCATAAAAATACTAGAAGTCTTCAGCACTACTGAATGCGATTTTTTTTTTTGCATTTGTGTGTTGTGTCATTTTAATATTTAGCAAGTGTTCACAGTCACAGAGTCATTACTGGAGATTATTTAGTGATTTTTGTTCTTATCTGTGAGAATTCAAAAGCTGTTGGGTTCAGTGAACTTCCCGTGTCCAGCAAAAGCTTTCTGAAAGGCATCACACGGACCTGTGTTGTCTTTCTCCTAGGGAACTGAGCAAGGGCTTCTTCTCCAACACTGTACGCAAACCTTCATGTTGCTGGTGTAAACTAGTTTTTTATATTCCTTCTCGACATCCTGGTGGGAACAGTGAGGCATGTAGCCAGTGGTTACACATGTCAAAGCCTTGGGAATCTATGCAGCCAGAAATTAATTCAGAGAAGACAAAGAGAAGAGGTTGAAGCAATGGCAGCATGCATTAGAGAAACAAACAAACAAAGAGAGTAGTTTCTATTTCTGTATCCTTCCCTGAAATAGTCACTCCTATTTCAGGACCTAGAACCTATAATCTGTTACTCCTTTGTTCTTGGACTGCTGCTGGAAAGACAAACATACTTTTCCACTTTCTTCCTAATACCGATGTGGCTACTTAGATCTAAGATCATCCTGAACAATCTCACGGAAAGCTTTTATGTATGTAATTTCTTTTAGGTTGTTATGTCTAATTACACAATTGTTCATAGAGAACTTCTTAACAAAAATAGATGATTAAATACAGGGAAGATGAAAAAAGGCTGTTTCTGCTTTGCTATTGGTAATTTAAAAAATCACTAGTATAAATGAAAGTGTGTCTATGACTAATACGTTTATAATTCTTTGTCCTAACATCAAGAAGGAGACTAATATGTTAAACCCCCCAAACAAGAAATAATATGTAGAATTCTGAAGGACACAATCTGTCTAACCTAGCAAAGACAAAGTAAACATTGCTGCTTCCCCTGCATTATCCACATTAATTTCCAGGAATTTCAGCCCGGGAATAAAAGAAGGAAGCTGCTTGCCAGTGAATGCTGCTGTCATCATCGGAGATATGACTAGAGAACAGCAAAAATGAATAATGCTCATTTGAGATAATTTTCTGAGATGTCCTCAGTAATTGTGACCAGTAACAGACAAAATGACTTGGGTATTTTCAAACAATACTATGTCATTGATGTTTTATTTTATTCCCTGGCTGACAAGCTAGATGATGTCTTTCTTGTGTTTTATGCCTTCTGTGTTAAACGAAACACAAGTGTTTTCTTTCTCAATTTCATCCTGAAGGACAGATCTCAGCTATATGTCTGTACCTGTTTATACAGACATAAGTATGTGTGTTTACTATACTAATTATTAATTGTAACTAATTACGTATACTAGACATAATTACATATTTTTGTATACGTACATTTAAGCTACATAACTGTTCTTAAGAACTACATATAGGTCCTAGAAATCAAAATTTTCTAGAAGGCAACAGAGCAAGTACTCAGCAGTGCAGTGAACATGGATTGTCACGGTGAGCAATTAACCCCTTTCCCGCGCTGTTGGGCTGGAGGCCCTATTTCCCATGCTGCCCAGATTCTTTCCTTAAAATTTCTTGCAGTTGCTGTTTTACCAGATGTTAAGGCAATGAGGCGTATGATACGTCCGAGCTTTTCAGATGCTTCCACATGGCTAATGCAATTTTCTTGTAAAAAAAGAGACCTGTAATAAAAATTCTGGTGTTTATATTACATCTGCATGTTTTTTCTGTTAAAAAAAAAAAATCCCAAAGAATCTAAGAAGTTTGATTAAACCATTACCTGAGAAAATGAAAATATTAAATGGCAGTTGTGACCTAAGTAAATTTGTTTGCATTCAGTTATGAAAATGGAAGTATTGATTATGAATTACTAAAATAATTAATAATTATCAAAACCAAAGGTAAGCGTCTTTATATATTGATGTTGGCAGTGTCATGACATGCTTGAGATGTTTGCGGTAAGCGGTCCAAACTAAAGTTGACTGCAATTATTTTGATCTTTTAAAAGTTTTGCATGATCCTTTCTAATGTGATAAGCAATGTGTTATAATGCTTTCTTTTTAACCTAAATTTTTTATTCCTTCATTATAATGTTTATTTGACCTCCTTTTTTTTTTATGTACATTCCCTTCCCGATTCTTAAAAACAACTATAGTTTATTGACTATGATCATACCTACTATTTAAGGAAACTTAAATTTCTCTCCCTTTCACTCCCCAAAAAAGTTTTTTAGTGTAAATTAGGCTTGTCATGTTTTCTATCTGCCAGTGGTTTTAACTACAATAATTGATAATTCTGAGATAACGCAAATCACATGAAATTTATCTTTGTAATGTTGAAATTATTTGACCAGTGAGGATTGGACCCTGACGGCACTGGTTGACATGGCATACAGGTACACGCACAGTCATACTAGTTGGAAATCCCACATACAGACATTGCTTGAAGTGTTGGAATCTTTTTTCTTTAAATGTATTTAAATATAATGTCCTAAATTTTAGAGTAGGATTTTTAAATAAACCCCATTTTTAATAGCCTAGCTCTTTTTTCCCTCACAAAATCATTTTTACTGCTTGGCATCTCAATTCTGATTGTGCTAAATCTTTCTTTTTCACATTATGTGTACTCGTTTTTACTTGAGTCTGCTGCCATTTATATAAGTATTTTATTGTTTCTCAGACTCTACTACATTTTTCTCAGAATGGTTCAATCAGCAGCAATACATATATTTTAAATATTTAGAAACATAAGGGATACTTTTCGATTTGTTGATCTGGGCTTTCAGATGGACAGATGTGTTTATATTTTACGTTAAATCCAGAGTTTGCACATCCAAATACCTATAATAGATTTTCTCAAATTATTATATGTGCATTGCAGATTGAAATACACAGAGAAACTATAAAATACAACTACAAAGGAAAGTCCTCATAAAGATCATACTTTTTCCATAATACATAGAGAGGTTTAGGCAAAGGAGTCTGAGCAATAGAATGCTCAGGAGTTGAAGATAGTTAAATCATCTGTATTTTAATGCAGCTGTTGATTTCTAAGACTTGTAATCCTGGTTGATTCACGATGTCCCAAATAGCTTCAGCATTACTAAAAGATAAATACACTTCTGTGAAAAATGGTTCAATAGAAGTAATATAACATTGTTTTATAAGTAGTAGTAAGACCTGTGAAGCAGCTAAGAAACTTACAGATAATAGAGAATAGCATACCTCATGTTCAAACGGTGAAGTATTTCTCTCTCTTATCCGACTATTCCAAATGCAGGCATTCATTTCATTTTTCAAGGATGATGGATAAAGTGTAGATACATAGTGTTTGGACCTTTAAAAATGGTAAACCTTTAAAAGAAAGGAAAATCTCCAGCACAGCTTTCAAAAACAGTTGACAAAAATAGGCAGTCGGCAAAGTGAAGAGTGACCTAGCATGATCCATCCTTTTAAACGCATCTTCTGAACTGAGAGAATTTTGTGTGAATGTATGAGGTTGCTAACTCTAACCTGGCTTTCTCTAGGCAAGAGTGGTCAGAACTGACAACGTGTATTCAGTTTCCTCAGCTTTTTCTTTTTCTTTTTTTTTTTTTTTTTTTTTTTTTTTTTTTTTTTTTTTTTTTTTGGGTGGGGGGATTTATTTTCTGTTGTCACCAAAATAAGTCACTTAAAAGTGTCATCTAACGAGGTAAAGATGATGTGTTTCCCCTTCCTTCCTTCTTAACCAGCAGTATCAAATCAGTTTAGCATATTTTAAGGACCTGTTAAAAAGATGAATATAGAATAGAATAATCACTTGTTGAAATGGTGGGAAAAAGTTATATAGTATGACAAAGAAATTAATAATCCATTTTTCATAGATGGATGTATTTTGTTCTTTATTATCCTTTGTAAATTATTGCACTATCTTTTGAAACTGTGATTAATTTTAACAGAGGAAAAAAAGCTGAAAATGAATGAAGGAAAGCCTTCTCTTGACAGCATAAAATCACTACAAGCTTCAGCTGAACCAGTTTTTCCTGTTGTGGGTTCTTTTATGGTGCATAGTAGAGTCAGTAGAAAATAACAATAGTAGGAAACATTAAGTTTAGTAAACGTAAAGGAAATTTTCTCAGCCGAAGCTGAAAGAACGATGTTTTAGTATTGCTAGCTCAAGCAAAACTGATAGAGGAGGTTTATTGTATCACGTCTGTCTCCAATGCAGTTGTTACGAGCTTTTCCCTATTATTGTTCTCATAAGTACATAGTTTGTAAAAAAAAATAGTGACTGTTTTGGTGTTTCTTGTGTTGTTTTGTCATGGTTTTCTTTTTTTAAAAAGAAATTCTAAAAATTCCTAAGTGAATCACTTTTTGCATCAAACACATGGATTCATTCATAGGCAGAGACATTTTGAAGACTTCTTTACAACAGTGACTAACACTGCATAAAGAAGATTCTATTTGCAAAAACAAGGGGGAAAAAGTATTTCAATAGATTATTACGAATGAAAGCTTCAGCAATCAGGATGAACTTACAGTCTGTAGAAATGCCTGAGAAAAGGTAACGTGTAAGTAAGTGCAGCCTGTTTTGAGACTAAGAAGGAAGCTTAGCAAAATTTTAGTTCTAAGGATCTTCTACCTGTTTGGGATTTAGCATTACTGAAGATTTTGCTAGCTGAAGGGACTGAAAAACTTATATTAAAATCAAACCTGGAAAAGCAAGAGCTATTTCAAAGATAATTTATTCTTCTCTCCTTTGAAAACTCTGTCTTTAAATAAATTACTTCTTAAGTTTTCCATTCCAGTGAAAGAGCCTCAATTTTACTTTTGAATTCAGATAACACAGTGATTTAATGGGCAGCTGGAAGTAGAAACATTTCCTTCAGTTTAAGGCCTTTTTACAGCAAAGTGTTGACAGTCCCACAAGAACCTGCAAATTCATCTCCACTGAGCTGCCAAATCTGTTTTCAATGTTCAGATCTAATGCTTTTGAGCAAGAAGATTCTCACTTGTAAATATTAGCCCCCCCTAATATTTGGTAAATAATTAGCCACAGCAGGGGATCAGGACAGTCAGGTAAAGCGAAACTTAGAAACAAAGAAAAGAAAAGATAAAAGAAAAGAAAGGGAAAGGAAAGGGAAAGGGAAAGGGAAAGGGAAAGGGAAAGGGAAAGGGAAAGGGAAAGGGAAAAAAGAACATAAATAAATAAAAGAGGAAGCTTTGAAACTGAGACAAGTTTATTGTATTCAGGAAGGAATTTTCTGGTGGATGTGAGATCCTAAACTTTATAAACTGGTAATGTAAAACTAGTAATGAAAAAATATGTTACACTATTGCCATAAAAATAACTATAAGGCAAAATTACAATAAAATCCCACAACATAACAGCTTTTCCCTGCTCATAACCTTTTCTTACCAATCTAAAATACCTTGGCCAGTAATGCTAAACAAGTAGTAAAAAAATTCTGAATGGGAGAGAGTATGAGTTAAGTATATAACTAATATCATGTATTGCTGGTTCTGCTGGTCACTAGTTTAAACAAATCTGAACATTTTCTTTCTATTCTACAGGAAGAGAGCTGGTATCTAACCTTCCCTCTCCCCAAAATTTAGTGAAAATAAGTACTGAAGTATAATATGAAACATTCCCAGTGGATTGAGTGGAATAAGAGCTTCTTTTATGCTGTTAAAAAAGAAAAACTAAAGTATGTATATTTAAAGAAGTGTATATTAATTTTATAGGAAACTAACTGAGCTCTAACAAGGCTTTTTAATTAAAAAATATATATGTTAAGAAAAAAAATTGGAGGAAGAATCTGTATGGGTTACAGTGGCAAGATTCTATGCAAACTTTTTTCACCTATTCTATGTTTTCTGTAACTTTTAGGTAAAGTCCTCGATGCATACCATAGTTTATGAATTTGATTTAATTCTAAAGATGTGGAAACATTTTCAAGGAGTGTGTTTTCTTCCTACTTACAAACTGATGTGCTAAATGTAAAAATCAACTTTTTAATTCCTATATAAACTTTTTGGAGGTAGAATTATTCTTGAAGGACTTTCTCACCTTTTTTAAGAAGAGGAATGAGTGAAACACCTCCTTTATCTCTGCAATCTCAAAGGCAACACTGGGGCTTCCTTTCTAGGTGCTCACGCTCTCACAGCAAGAGGATTCATTGATGTGGAAAAACAAAATATAAAACATTTACACAGGAAAATTTTAGCTGCCTTCTTAAATTTGAAGACTTCACACTATGAAATAAAAAGTGCTCTTTTCTGGTATATTAGACTGTCCATTTCTCTCTTCTAACTGGATCTTAATCCTAGCCAGGAGATGATTATACATGAAATTTTTTTTTAAAAAAGAAGACTATAAAAAATTACACAACTGTTACAGGAGCTCCCTTCTTAATTCTGGAAAACTCCTCAGCAAACACTTTTGTTCCCTCTGCTCATGTTCCCCGTTATTTAAATGTATATTTAAATGTATATTTATTTAAGCATAGTGCATTGTTGAAATATTTGTCAATGCTCTGTAATGAATACACTCCTCGACAAACCTTTCACCTCTTTCCTTCCTGGTGCTGAATATCTTATATTTTTAGCCTTCTAGGGACTTTGTTTTATTCACTGAACTCTGTATTGTGATTTCCATATCTCATGTTTTCAATTCTAAATGAAATTCTTTTTGCTCCTCGAGGTTTATTAGTTTTTGGCTTCATAGTTTAATTTACTAGCTTTGCCTCACTAACCCTGCAGCTAGCAAGGATGGTGACATGGTGTGCGGTTAACATCCTTCTAATCTCATTTATAAGGAATTTATAGAATTAAACCACATATAAATGCCGAGATTTTAAAATATTACAGTTAGACAAAAAAAGCATCATTACCTCAAACATACAAGAATAAACTAAAATTGCATCCAAAAAAAGCATTTTATCGTGTCTTTTTATTCACCAACCCATAGCTGCACTTGTTAAGGAAGTATAAGATCCACACTCACCAGTAGGAAAAAACTCCTGGTTTTGAACATTTCTATTGGATCTATCTCGGTGATCCTAAATGAAATTTGGTTAGTCCTTGCTTTACAAGACATTTAAGTGTATGTCTAGTCCAAATAAAAAGTCTTCATTAGAATGCAGACAAATACTTATCTTCTTTGATGAATTAGGAGTTCATTATTCAATTTCTTCATTTTCATGATTACAAAGCCTGGAACTGAAACTCTTGAAGCCAGAAGCAGGGGAGGGAGCATCGTATGAAACTCAAGCTCTGGTAAAATACATTTGAAATGCTAAACACCATTTATTGTTGCAAAAACTTTTTTAGCATTATTTTTACAGTTGGATTTTTAAGAAGGGAAAAAGGTGTTTTCTCTCCTCAAGCCCTGCCCATCTTTTGAAGCAGCATCCTGCATTTTCTCCTGCTAAAAAGAAAAGGGGTGGG
>NW_010429554.1:78726-80697 GCF_000710305.1 Buceros rhinoceros silvestris
AGGGTCTGTGATAAAACTTGGAATCTCTTTCACAGGCAGATCCTAATTTAAAAAAATTATGAGGAAAACAGAATTTTTTTAAAAAACTATTATTTCATCTGACTTTATTTCTGCTCAGAAATCTTAGATTTTTTTCCCTTCTTAGACTTCTTTTTATGTATTTCACAAATAAAAAACCAAAACAACCCCAAAACATCATTTAAGATATGTAGATGGAAATGAAAAGTCCATGATAATCTCTAACCAAACGGGAATTATTTTATTGTGCTCTAAATGCATGTGATATTTTCCCTATGTAATCCCTAATATAAATTTATTATTTGCTTATATTTTTCTTCTTGTGGTTAACACTACTTCAGTTTTGTAAAATCGACAGCAGCATCATGTGAGTCAGCAGTCCTCCCCTCCCCTCCTCTCCTCTCCCTCTGGTCACCTCCCTGCTCTTTTCTCAACGGTAGGATACACTAAGTGTCTGTTAAATAAAATGTAGATATTTGCAATATGGCTTCATATGATATATGATGATTATTGTACTGGGCATCTTTTTTGGTTTTGTGGGTGAATTTATTAATTTTTTTAATTTAATTTTGTATTTTGTCACTTTTTAAAGAGTTTAAACTAGTAGGGACAAAGCAGCACTCTTCATCCCTCCCACAAAATAAAGATGGTCGGTCAAAGGAAACAATCATATCTGTTGGTTCCTGCAAGCTGTCATTCTCTTTCGGATGTTAAATTAACTATAATTTCTATGACAAGGAATTATTTTTCGATTCAAATACCCTGATACAGTTTATATATTTGACAATCTGATTTTTTAATACATTGTTCTGCTTCTGATTATCTTAAGCTTCTTTAAATTAAAACTCTGTCTATGCCTAGTGATAACTTCCATCTTCTACCACAAAGCCAGCACCGTGTCACAATGATAGTCTATTCAAACACACCAATCATTAAAATTCAGGGGAAATTCCTACCTATTTTACATGCATTGTAAGCCTCATTATCGAACTGGCATGATTCATTCACTATTACAGTAACTGTTATAGGGAGTGTACAATTTGTGATTAAAAAGGACAGATAGGACAGCATCTATCATTGGCTATTGACTTTGTGTGATTCCAGGAAAGATGTGCAGAGGTTTTCAAAATGTTCTATTAATAATAAAAGATTTCTTTCTCCCATGGTAGAGCCATAGGAAAGTAGGAGACAGGGAAGGTCAACATGACAAAGACAATCATTTTAAGTGGAAATCTGCTGAAATAAAATACCACATGGTTCTGGGATTAAATAAAAATTCTTGATTTGCAAATCTTGTACGGGGGTTGAGGGGGGTGATGATTACAGACTTTATTTTTTACTGAGGAAATCTGTTTGTTATTGGCCACTGAGATCCATTTAAAAAGGTGTAGACCCTTCTACATTAGTAAAAGTTATTTAAAAAAGAAACAGTCAAGGATACCTACAATTCACACTGTGACTCATAACTATGAAAGAAACACATTTATAAGCCTCTCTGTTGGCTTCTTTTTAACTTGTAGAATACACTTTCTATTAGGAAGACAAAAAAACTATCATCTGTTGATCTGAAGCATTGCAAGAGGCTCCAGCGTATGTTTGTATCAACCAGGATGGAAATGTTCAGCTGTGTCTTGACTAGAGAGATTATATATGTCAGAACAATGTTATTGCTTTTGATTCTGCTGAAATCAGTAGGTTTGCGTTTACTTTCTGTCTGGTAGCTATTCGATCAAGCGTTTCTACTATTCATCCATGTAGAGTGTTTATAAGAAAGTTTTAGCAAAATTGTTTCACTTACCTACAGTATTTTGAGGGTTTTTTTCACATAATTGTGGGAAAGCAAGTAGCTGTACTGGGGCTGGTGGATTCAGAACAAAATAGTCTGCAGATGGTTTGATGACTTGTTCTTCTGAAGTCAGAACACTGTAAGTGTTCAGCACCAAGGTCCTGCTG
>NW_010429554.1:80767-83905 GCF_000710305.1 Buceros rhinoceros silvestris
CCTGCTGAATGGCTGCGTGACACAGAGAACAAACGGAAAGGAAAAGCCCAGCCTGCTGTGAGCAGTATCGGTTCCTTGCTGGCTATACAGCACAAAACACACGTACCAAAGGTACTTCGAAAGATAGATGTAGAAATATTGTCTTTCACAGTACTAATACACCCAAGAATCTAATGAGGGAAATTACTTCAGGCATTTGTTAACTAAAGATAAAGCTATTTTTTATCCTAAGCAACTATTAGTACACATTTAAGGCTTTCCACTATCCTATTATTTTATCAGTCACTTAAGTCACTCTTTAGTGAAGAAATAAGCAAGGGATTAATTAGATTTAAGCCAAGTTGTATATGTTAATTGACCTGCAGTCTGTCATCTCTAAAGATCATATATGCAGAATCTGTTAGTGATCTTTCATTTGTCTGAAATTATACTTTAAATTGAGATTAATGTGCAAATATCCAGTTTTGACCACTAGGCTATTGAAGAAGAGAAGAATAAATTCTCAACATTTTAAAATTTATAAATCATAACATCTCCCCTTATCTGCTAATTCTAGTAATGAAACAGTTATGACAAAAAGTGGAAACTATCTCAGCCAAATACAACTAATTTTATGTATTTAACTTTTCTTTCCTCTTTACTTCAGAACTTCCATTAGTAGTACTAAATTTGCATGGTTTCATTTTTTCTCATGCAGTAATACACAGGATATTAGGTAATGAACTTCTGACTGTAAGAGGAGAGAGAACTCTTGGTATTACATAGGTCAACTTTTACATACAAGCAGCTCAAATACTGCATTTTCCTTGTCTAAAATCAAATGATGCTCTTTGTTTCTTTGAAAGATTTAATTTCTTTGCTTTTTTTGTAAACTGTGACATATTAATGTAAATAATACAGATGCTGTTATACATATGCACTATCATATAGATGCTTCATAAATACTGTGTTGTCCACTTTATTTTGTCTTTTCTAGGGGTTTTATCTTCTGTTTTTCAAGACCTAGAATAAGGGCAAAAAAAGAACAGGCCTTTGAAATCTTCTGTGCTTTCACTTGATTGCTGAGTAGCTTCTGTTAGTTGCCTATGAGGTACAATCTGTGATTTGTGTGTTCAAATTTGCATTTGCATGCTCAAATTCCTGTAAAAAAATAAGGATCTAGAGTTTGGGCTCCTACTGTGGCTATTAAATATAATAGAATCCAAAGTACAATACTATTCCCTGAAAGTAGGCTAGAAACTTCAAGGAGCACGACTGAAAGACAACCACGAGTTGGCTTAAATGTCTAAAACATTTCAGATGGTCTTTAAGCACATAATTACTTGATGATTTTGCTCTTCCTGAGAAATGAAAGTGGCTGCACAACTTTTGATATATTACTTACTTCAGCTTCTCTTTTTAAAATCACAATTTAATGGCCTTCAGAACTCTTACACGGCAGAGCCGAAAATGACGTGTTTCTCTAGGGAGAATGTTAATTCAACGTGATGGCGCTATCCTAAAGCAAACCAAACTGACACAGTGATTATCAGCTAAAAGATCAGAGGGTCAGCTTGTTGACAGTCTTGTTTCAGCAGATGAAGAAGGGAGCAAGCAGGAAAAGTTACGATCCTGCTGTAATCATCAGTTTGTGGTGCAAAGAGGAAGAAAAAGTGGCTGGAATTGAGAGCATCAGTAATTTGCATTGTCAGTGTGGAGCAGAGTTGTCAAGAAAAGCTTGGCACCAACCACATCCAGAAATAGCCTGGGCCATTGTCTCCACAGCGCTGTAATTCTGGTTGCAGGCAGCACAGCCTTAGGCAAGTCTGTCTCCTCTGTTCCTCAGCAGAAGTTTTGAAAGAGCCAGCAGGGCTGGCTCAGCCAGACGAGTGTGAAGAAGATTCCAGATCACTGCAAGAAGTTGTTGAGTAGCTTGGGTTGCTACTTCCAGATCTCAACAAAGCTGTTTGCAGGAGTGTAAGGTTTACACAAGAGTGTTTCATAGTTGGGAGTGGTGAGAAAAACCTCCTTAAAAATAAATACTTGTTATTAAGTATTCAACAGAAAGCTGTTGTTTACCTTCAATTCGTTAATTAATTGCATTATCATTAACTCTATGATCTTGTATGCATTTACCAGGTTCAGTAAAAATGCAGATTTTATTTCTTTGCTTTTTTTGTAAACTGTGACATATTAATGTAAATAATACAGATGCTGTTATACATATGCACTATCATATAGATGCTCCACAAATACTATGCACAGAGAAGCCTTCCATGCGATCTTAACTTCAGGGATTGATAAAAAGCCCTGGACATCTATAACTTGAAATCTCGATGAACAGGAAAACACTGTTCTAAATATAACTTCTATGAACATTAAGCTGATCTTCAAAGAATGTTTATTTACCAAGGAAAGGATGATTATAGGGTGGTTACTGATGTAGTGGATTAAAATTAAGCTGTAGGCACTATATCAGCTCTTAGAAGGTAATGATAGAACATCAACCAATGGATTACGTTGCATGTTGATATTGATGCAGGAAATAAAGATTAAAAAATGAAAGATATATTGGGAAAAAAATCTTTTCTTGTCTCTGTTATTTAAACAAGATACATGAAGTCAATGCAAACGTAGATATTTAAGTTTTTATGTGGGTGAATTTTATGTCTTTTTTAATGAAAGTATTACTACTAATCAAAACAACTGCTCAATTTTTTTTATACAGTATGCTTGCATTCACATGATAAAGAACATATGATTACTTTTCTCTTGGGTTAAGTAGTGAAACTGATTATCTCTCAGTTTGTTGAGAAGTATGAGTTCTAGAAGCATTTTAATTCTATCAGAAAGCAGCACAAACTACAAGTTGAAACAAGGAATGAAGTCAACAAAAATATTCTGGTTAGAAAGCACTGTGAATTTTTTAAAATGCTCTTCTAATGAGAGAGGAAAAGGCTGAAACAGCCCAATAGGAATAATAAGCTCTGTGTCATACCAAGAGGCGAGATAAAAAATCAGATCTGTCTGCGAATAAATTTGACAGTGATAGTGAAATGACCCTAAAAATATGATGGTGGCATGGACACATTTTGCTCGCATTCTGTTAACATCTTGTGCCTGCTACTTCTTTCCCTCTCCCTACGAGCCCGAATGCAT
>NW_010429554.1:83987-90074 GCF_000710305.1 Buceros rhinoceros silvestris
ACGAGCCTGCATGCATATAAGTTTTCCCTCTCTCTTTCATCATAACCCCTCAACAATTTCAAACAGAATATATTCAGGGACTCGATAATGAGTTATGCATGCAAATGCAATAGTGTTGTGATTGTATTGCTAATAACTGTGGCACTTTTCTGAGCTGTCTGCAGAGCAGCTCTCGCACAAGTTCAACTTGTAGCTGTCTGGCAAGCTGGCTGTGTAGGTGCCGCCTCGGGATTTTTCAGCTGTACATTACAGTTAGTGCACATGCGACAACAGTTTTACTGAGTTCTGAACTGTTACGCATGCAGGGTACCTACTGAAGAGGTTTTTAAGCAGATGTTTGACACATCCTGGGGGTAAGACAAAGTTCAATATAGTGAGTCTTGAGGAGAGTGAGCAGACGTATGGTAACACCCATTGCACCTGAAAAGATTTTCCATTACTGTGCTGTTCAGTTGCATCAAGTGGATTAAAGGGAGTATAAAAATAAAGAGCATTCCATGACACATTGAAACATTACATCCACCCAGAAGGTAAAACAGTTGATTTATATTGCTCTTGTTATAAGAAACAAATCTATGAACATTAAAAATGGGGCTTTTGAATGCCAGGCACCTCCCCAGGAAATGACTGAGAATTTGCAGCCAATTAGAAGAGGACTATAGTACTTTTACTGTGCAAAGAATAAAAAAATACAGTTAGCAAAAAACCCAAAGATCACACAATCATCTGGTTGGAAGAGCCTTTTAAGATCATCAAGTCCAACCGCTCACCCTGCATTGCCAGGGTCCCTAAACCATGTCCCTCAGCGCCACATCTACACGGCTTTTAAACACCTCCAGGGATGGGGAACCTCCCTGGGCAGCCTGTTCCAACACTTAATGACCCTCTGTGTAAAGAAATATTTCCTGATATCCAACCTAAATTTCCCCTGACGCATCTTAAGGCCATTTCCTCTCATCCTGTCATTTGTAACATGGGAGAAGACCATATATAAAGCTCAGAAAGTATCATTTCTCGCTGTTCTCGAGAGTTAGTAATAGTCATGGTAGGCTGAGTATGACCTCAGAACTAAGATGATTCTGTTGATAACACAGAAACAAATACTCACAACACATTTAGAGGAAGAGTGTGAGAACTGGAAGTTTTGACTTCACACATGTTAGTGCCTCTCTGTAGGCTCACCAAACTGCCTATGCTGGAAGGCTCTAGGACTGCCGCCACCTACAGAAAATTTAATTTTGTCTTTAGAGGGCCATGTAGATCATTACCTAAGTCAGTCTTTGTATCAGCTTCCTCAGTCAGATACCTGGGACTCAAATCTCATGGATTTTAGTTGCTGCCTTATTCTGCTTGGGCCTTCTTATGGATGCTTGTGATTTGCTGAACTCTCTTCAGCCTTTCAGGACTTTCAGGCTACATTCTTGTATAGCTCAGGTCATCAAGTAACATATATTTTCCCTGGCATTTGTCCTGATATTGTGTGATGAAAGCATGTTCCAGAAACATATCACTCTTGCTTTGAAGAAACTTTTTTTGAAAAAATTGTTTGCATAGTACTTCCCAGGTAGTTCCTTTTCTATAGATAAATTACTCAATTTAGAAGAAATGTTCATTTCTTCCCTGAGTTTTCCTGGGTTTACTTTCCAGCCATTGGTTTTTGCTATGCCTTATTCTGCTAAAGAGCTCTCTAATCTTTGATATTTTCTCTTCGTGAAGGCACTTACAAGCTGTGATGAAGTCACCTCTCACTTTTCTTTTTCATAAACTAAATCTACTGAGCACTCATAAAAAGAAATAACCCTAAAGCTGATATTCAAGCTGATATGTCACTAGCAATCTAAAACAGCTTCTTCTAATGGGAAGTGTCAAACCACCTTATCAGTTCTGCTTATAGTTTGACAAGTAATAAAGTACAATTGATGTCTCCCAGAGATCACTTTTCCATACATGATCACAGGTGAATTGGGTTAATACTGAACTCGAACACTGAGAATTTAATTTGCTGACTTTCATGCATTTAATTTCCAAAATATGGTTAGTTATATACTTCTTTTTATATATGTCTTTTTATTCTAGTACCAAAGAATAAATTTTATGTAAACAATATAAACAAACCTATGAATGCTGAAGTAGCAATATATATCTATTTTGTCCATTCGAATGGATACTCCTAAAATGGCGGGATGATTACAATTCGCATCACAGACCCAGAAATCCTGCAATACGGGCTTTCTGTAGCAGAGGTAACTGAATGTCTGAGGTGCATTCAAATAACTTACAGTGATAACAATAAGGCATTTTGCAGGGGTGGTTGCAATCACAGCATGAATAATGGCAGGAAGGAATGCGTTACTACTGCATCACATGGTCAGACGAATGCTTTGCATTTGAATCTCCAGTACTTCTGGAGATGGGTCAGGAATGTTCAGAGCTCCCTGTACTCATAACTCCAAACCTCCAAAACTCCAACCAGAAAGCAGGATACAAACGTTGCCGTCAGTGCTAAACTGATCCCTTGTTCTGCAGTTATTTCTGGATGTATTCCACTTCTTCTTTACTCCATTCAAAGGTAATGCTCATCTTTCGCCACTACGAAAAACCCCAGTACATTCTTTTTCCATGTCATTAAGCCACCATTAAGCAATGATTACTCTTGATCTCAAACTGATTGTTGTTTTCAGAGTCTTTTGTTTTGTTTTGTTTTCAGTTATGGTACGTGCACCTATGCCAGAAGCCAGGCCTTAACATTCTAATTTATAACTACCAATCATGACTCTTGCACCATTGCAACATCCGGCACACATTTTTGAAACAAATGAGGCAAAACTTATCCAGAAAGAAAATGATATTTTTTACAGTTGTTAGCCACAAAGTGAATGAGTTTTTTGAATAGATCTTAGGAATGCTTAGAATCGTACGTAGAAGCAGAGGAGGCCACCTACCTACCGTGGCTAATTCTCTTGGCTCATTTCACATTTCTGAAATGCTCCAGGGAGAACACGTCTTTCAGAATGGTTTTTCAGTTATTTAACTGGACCAGGCAGATTCCAAGTGACTCGCAATGGGAACTGATTATGAAATTTCTCATTGGATATGAGTGTAATTTTACAGTAACACCATGAGCAGCACTGATTGCAAAGTCTCAAGTCCTTGTTCTTTGATGTAAAAGCAAGTAGTTATAAAGCGTGTTAGTTTTGAAGGTGATTATTTCAAACCATAATGTCTGGGTGACAAGTATTTTTATGATTCTCATTTGTATTATCATTTATGTTTAATCCTATTAAGTCTTTAATAGGTATTTTTAATGGACTGGCAATTAGGAAGCACAGATTAGGGTTTGCACTTGTATGTCTTATTAAAAAAAAAGTAATGTAGGATTAATTTTGCATTATTTGTAAAGTCAAAGCTCCCATTTAGTGCCTCATGACTTGCCAAGTGGTTTTGCAAGGGCAAGTCAGACTTCATGGCAATGGGGCATTGCTTTTTAGTGGTGTTTGGCTTTTGACTGTGTTTTCTCTTGAAGTGCTATGAAAAAGGAACATGTGACCACTCTCACGGCCCATCATAGTATGTCAGACCTTCAGATGAGAATCAATAAATACACTAATATTACATTAATAGTGTAATACACTAAAACATTATCAGGAAGACGCTCCAAATCTGTTGTCCTGGATAATTTTGTCCCTCAGTTCCCTGTGGTAGTCCAGCCCTTTCTGGCTTCCCAGGGAATTGTATGGGATGTTTCTCTTCTTTGATCTTACCCTGCCAAATACTCCACGTGAAAGGAAGTAACTATTCGCAGATGACTGTCCTGCCCAGTGTCTTTCATTTATATTTAGTTCATAAATCATCCTATTTTTCCTGGTTTTTGCTGTTTGCTTTTACTTCTGTTTGGCTGCTCATGTTGGCTATCATGGAACCGGGGTTTTTGCAATACCCATTAGCTTTAGGCTTAAAATATAGCACAGTTTTTCTTCATTGCATCCTGTTCTGGTCTGCAGCTTCAGTGAAACCTCTATTTCTTAAAAGGGCTGGGAATGAAACCTTCCTAAAGCTGCCTGGCTTATGGATTTATTTTTGCTGTCATCAATGCAGGAGGCACCAGGTTATTTAGTTTTTCTCTGGCTTGTGCCTTCCGATTGATATGATTGTGTCAAGTTTAAAATTCCATCCTGTCAAGTCTTGTAATGCTTGTTGCTGCCAGCCAGTGGCTTGTGTAGAGTTTAGATAAGATATATTGCCACTTCATTTTGTTATATCATTGAAAGTATTATTTTTTCCCTTAAAAAAGTGAGTTGGAGTAACACTCTAAAGGTGAAATCCTATTGAAGTCAATATGAATCCCAATTCCAACAAGGTCTGGCTTTTACCTTGTGTAATGATGTGTTTAGTAATATTTTAAGATATTTTCCCTAGTCACATTCAGATATTTTTTTTTTAATTTGTTTTCATTTTGGGTTTAAATCTGGGGTTTTTTTTTCTTCTGATATGTAGCTGTGAAATCATTTACTGTGGGATCTGTGGGTCATTTACTGACCATGTATATATAATTTACATAACTAATCCTCTATATGAGGTGCATATAGTTGGCTGTGCTTGTTGTTGAAGTGTGGTGGGTTTATCATTTTTAGGTTAATTTACGTTAATTGTGATTAGTACTTTGATTTTCCTTTAGCTGAACTCTCAAAGAATGAATTCTTTATTTGAGGGGGAAAAAAGAAATTTAACAGCCACTAGCATAAGCATTTTCTGAATCAGAGGATGAAAATGTAATACTTAAATTCCAATTCTCTTGACTGTTTATTAGCAGAATAGGTAGAAGAATCTGTTCATCTAGCCAGGTAATTCTTATGTGCAGAGATTTTTATTCATGGAAAAGATATAAAAAGTAAATCATATATCAACTCTATTTTCTCTTTCTTTATCAAAGTAATGTTGGTCTCTATAAAGGTAAAATAGGTAGAGAATACTTGGAGGAATAATTGAGTTGATAAAAATCCTTCATTAAAGGAAGGACTGTAACTCATGTTCTACTTCTAAAGGTCAGAACAAGTGTTAAGAGCTCTAAACCCTCTCATTTTAGATGGAAAAGCTACTTCCAGTTTTCACACTAAAAAGTCCCGGAATGTAACGGCCATGAGAAAAGTCTAGATGCAGCAGGTACAAATGGCATAGCTTTTGCAATTGCCCATAGGCACATTCAAAAGGCAGATATAACAAAAAAACTTCTTAAACATTCAGTCTCAAGGCCTTGGAAACCAAGTAGAAGACAGTATGGCATCTCAAATCAGATGTTGCCACTACTTGTTCATGTCCCTGTTCTTATGGCTTGCGATTGACTAGCGCAATTCTTTGTACTAGGGTTGTGTAGAAAAAATTCCCAATAGATTTGCAAGACTGATAAAGCATTTATGCTAATGATCCCATGCAGCTTCCATTTGAAGAAAAAAAGAAACAACAAACAAAAATCTTCTCCCTTATGACATCCCTTGAATATTACAGGTCAGTGAAGATAACGATTAAAAATGAATTATCTCATTACAGAGATGCAAAAATGTGGTCATTTATATTAAGATATGCCACCATAATAGACAAAATTTACAAAATTACAGAACAGTTGAAGCTGGAAGAGACCTCTGGAGGTATCTAGTTCAACCCTCCTGCTCAGAGAATGATCAACAAAAGCAAGTTGCCAGGGCCATGTCCAGTTGGGGTTTGAGTATCTCCAAGGATGGAGATGCTCCAGCTTCTGAGGACAAACTGGTCAACTGTTTGATCACCCATAAAGTGAGCAAGTTGCTGCTTCTGTTGAAATGAAGTTTCCTGTGTTTCAGTTGGTCCCCAAACCTCATATCCTCTCTCTGGATACCACCGAGAGGATCTCCCAGCCTCTCCTTCTACAGCAGATGCTCCAAACCCTTAACCATCTTCATGGCTCTTCACTCGACCTGTTCCAGTATGCCCATGTCTTGTACCAGGGAGCCCAGATGTGGACCCAGCACTCCAGATGTTTCTTACCCATAATGAATTGGTAGAGGGGAAGGATCATCTCCCTCAGACCTCTGGCAGTGTCTCTATATTCCTGCT
>NW_010429554.1:90185-90517 GCF_000710305.1 Buceros rhinoceros silvestris
CTGGGTCTTCTGCCCCTAATACCTTCTCCTGTATGATTCCTTTTAATGTTTGCTTTACTTGATTTCCTGCTTGTTAAGATGGATGTTTCTTAGGTTTGGAGAAGGTGATCGTGGAATATTAACCAGATGTCCTGCATCCCCTTTCTCCAGAAGTGTATCCCATGGAAATCTTTCAAGCAAGTCCCTGAACAGGCCAAGGTTTGCTTTCCTGAAGCCCTGTGATCCTGCCTTTTGTCTTGCTCCCACCTCTTGGGATCTTGGACACTATTATCTCATAGTAGAAAAGGCTGCCCCCAACCTGCATATCCCTGACCAGTTCTTCCATGCTTGTA
>NW_010429555.1:0-3153 GCF_000710305.1 Buceros rhinoceros silvestris
ACTGGTTGCTCCCGGCTTGGTGGGCACATGCTTCGCCGGGTGAAAAACTGGCTGCATGGCCGGGCCCAGAGGGTGGTGGGGAAAAGGAGCTGGGGTTGCTGGTCGACAGCTGGATGAGGAGGAGCCAGCAGTGTGCCTGGTGGCCAAGAAGGCCAGCGGCGTCCTGACTTGTGTCAGAGCTAGTGTGAGCAGCAGGAGCAGGGCTCAGATCGTTCCCCTGGACTGGGGGCACTGGGGAGGCCACACCTCGAATCCTGGGATCAGTTTGGGCCCCTCACTGCCAGAAGGATCTTGAGGGGCTGCAGCGTGTCCAGAGAAGGGCAAACCAAGAGACAAAACAGCAGTCAAGACTGGCACAGGACTGAACGTGCTTCAGGTGCCAGTGAGCCAGGCGAGCTCAGCTCTGTGGATTTAACGGTGTCGAATACTCTGCGCGCTGGGAGAACAAAGGCCTCGTGCTGACAGTATTTTTTGCATCAGCTTTGCAAATAGTGAACCAAATTGACAAGTTCAACGCGTCACTTCCCACTTTGCTAGTCTTGCATTGATAGCCCTTTCAGCAGGGGTGTTCTGAAGGGGCTGTGATTTCACCATTTGCAGGAGCCATAATTTCTATCACTACAGAGATGGTGATAACTCGGGACAGGATGCTGATGCCCTCCCTTTCCAAATGAAGGTGTCTTGTTCCTCACGCAGAGCCTCATCTGAGGCTTCTGCCATGAGCAGACAGGGATGAGTTTAAGCAGTAGCTCAAGCGTAAGTCACGCAAGGCCCTGTTGGGATGCCACTCTGCTTGTTTTCATGGCAGATGTCACTGCAAGGCAGTGATGCCGATCGGAGAGTGCCATCCCAGCGCTCCGAGGTTCTCCGTACCTCCAGCAGTACAGACCTGGGTTGGGATATGGTGGCAAATGCCAGGGAGAAAAGATCCAATTTTTTCCTGCCCATTTTATAATTTCTATCACTACAGAGATGGTGATAACTCGGGACAGGATGCTGATGCCCTCCCTTTCCAAATGAAGGTGTCTTGTTCCTCACGCAGAGCCTCATCTGAGGCTTCTGCCATGAGCAGACAGGGATGAGTTTAAGCAGTAGCTCAAGCGTAAGTCACGCAAGGCCCTGTTGGGATGCCACTCTGCTTGTTTTCATGGCAGATGTCACTGCAAGGCAGTGATGCCGATCGGAGAGTGCCATCCCAGCGCTCCGAGGTTCTCCGTACCTCCAGCAGTACAGACCTGGGTTGGGATATGGTGGCAAATGCCAGGGAGAAAAGATCCAATTTTTTCCTGCCCATTTTCAGCTTTCCAGGGAAGAAGGGCTGAAACACAGAGAAGCACAGCGGGCTTTGCTCAGACGTCCATGGGTGAATATGGAAACACTGCAGGAAAACATCTGCCAGCACAGTCCTGGACACGTCAAAGCACGAAGGGAGGGAGCCCTACATGCCTTCATGCTCTTCCTTAAATTGTCTTTGCTTACCTGAGTGTCCCTCAGGCAAGCATCTTTCTGAAGGGGTAGAGAGAGAGCTGGGAACAGTCACTGCAAAACGAGATGCCTAAGTTACAGCCCTCACTGACGTTTGCTGCGTTTACAGTCAGTGGAGAGAGAGATTTCATCAGGTCATTCAGAGCATCAGACAGTGTCTGGTATTACCCCGCGGTGGGAGCGACCCCGGCCGGGGAGAAGCGCAAACAAAACGAGATGCCTAAGTTACAGCCCTCACTGACGTTTGCTGCGTTTACAGTCAGTGGAGAGAGAGATTTCATCAGGTCATTCAGAGCATCAGACAGTGTCTGGTATTACCCAGCGGTGGGAGCGACCCCGGCAGGGAAGAAGCCGAATTAGCCTCTGTCAGTCCGCAGCAGCAGGCGTGTCGTTTGGGGGTAGACAGAGAGGCTGGGGCAGTGGGTGACTGGAGGAGAGTGCGCTTGAAACCAGTCCAAGTAGGGCACGTGTAACAAACCACTACTAGGAGGTTATAAAGCGTTGTGGTAAGAGAGAGCGCGGGTCAGAATCGCAGCTGCAGTTTGCAGTGAGTAGGTGCCGCAGCAGTTGTATTTCAATAAAGGCTTGGTGTGCACACGAGCTGTTGTTGTGCTATCCGCCCCGACTATTCGCGACGTGTGGTGATTTACCACCACAAAAAACTGTGCCTGAGTTAATCTGATTTTTAAAGTCGTAGCTGTGCTGTGACCTGTCACTTGATGCAGCTACTTGGCTGCTTTTAAGTCTTCACCTTCAGTTATCCCAAAAAAGAATATATATTCCAGTCCTTGGGAAGGGTTTTGTAAAAGATGCAGACACATGTTGGGGGTGATTCACTTCACCATGTTTTAAACAGAAGCTGGGCCCAAGGAGGCAATCGCCCTCTCCAGCTCGGTCAGGAGGATTGGGTTCCAATCTGCTGGGGTTTGAGAGAGAAAAACTGTGCCTGAGTTAATCTGATTTTTAAAGTCGTAGCTGTGCTGTGACCTGTCACTTGATGCAGCTACTTGGCTGCTTTTAAGTCTTCACCTTCAGTTATCCAAAAAAAATATATATATTCCAGTCCTCGGGAAGGGTGTTGTAAAAGATGCAGACACGTGTTGGGGGCAATTCACTTCACCATGTTTTAAACAGAAGCTGGGCCCAAGCGTTGACAACTTTGCTCATTCGTTGGGGTTTTTGAAGCAGCGATGCCACAACCTGTCCTCCTGGACACGCGACGGTCGATGCGTGCCTGGTCTTTTTATGAGTTTACTGTCGTCGTTCGTGTACCTGGCGGAGGAGGGACGTGGCCAGCAATCCGGAACCTTCCCTTGGGGAAGGCGTGAAACTGGTGGAGGATGGTGTTTGGGAACGTGAAGGCTCAGAACCAGTCTGTGAATCGCCCTTTCTGGAGAGTGTTGTAAAACCATTTCACTTGTTTCCGTATAAACTGCATTTAGACTCTGTGGGTGCAACATCCCGGGGCACTTTGTTAATGAGCACCTGAGCCATCGTGGCCCCTCAGTTCTACCCCAGTTTCTGTCCAATAAAATGTTAACTTTGCATCCTGAGACTTTGGTCTTTGCTGGAGGGGGGCAGGGGGGTTCTCCTGCATCTCTGCCGGGAGCAGCTGCTGCCTCTCCGTGGGAGCACAGGGTGAGCTCTGCTGGAGTGCCCGGCGTTTGT
>NW_010429556.1:0-19250 GCF_000710305.1 Buceros rhinoceros silvestris
TTTGAGTCACACAGCAAGGTCACAGAGCACAGAGCACTCATCCAAGGCAAGGATGTCCAGGAGGTTTGGATTTGTTCAGGATAACTTTGCACATAGAGGCTTTAAGCGGTATCAGGGACCATCTGGTCGTACACACCCAGAGCCAAGCTGGGACAAAAGCACACAGGCAGCCTGAGCTCCACATCATGCACTCTAGATAATTTGACAGGACAGAAATGTTGGCATGTGCTTTCAGCATGATCTGGATCACGTTTCTACCCATGGATGATGCAGGGGGGCACAGATGGGGAAACCTGAGCCTCTTTGTGCAAGCAGGAACAGCTTCAGTGGGAGGGAAGGAGGATATTCTCCCCACCCCTCAAACATACTGGCTTGATTCAACAATCTTCTCAGAGTGGTTTGGCACATCACATTTTTCTCTCAGTGCTTGTGGGAACCAGAAGATGTTGTCCCAAGAAGCAAGACAGCAGCAGCCAGCAGCTGGAAACAGCTGGCTCTCACAAGCATTTCTCAATGATCTACCAGCTGCTGGCTCTGCTGAATGTCATTCAAAAGCTGCTTTGTCTTTGGCCCCAGTGCCTTCATTGTTGACCCTGCTCTATTTCAGCGTTAGTGAGCTTTCTCAGAACAAAGCATATGTGGGTAGAGATGGAAAGAGAAATGGACCGAGTATTTCATACCTTCCTCCGTGTGTTTTGTAAGGAGGGACAGAAGAGGGACAGAATGTTATACCTCTCCAGTGCATAAGACTCTAACCACAAGTTATGGGTCAAGATGAATCCCAGGGAGAGGCAAGATGGAGGGAAACAACCAAGTTTCATACTTAGAGTGAAACTCAGAAAGCCCAGCTGTCTTCATCAGCATATGTTGGTTATTTCAGGAAAATTTTCTGACTGGCTTTGGCAGTTCTTCAAATTTCCATGTCATATAGAGTTCCTAGTCACCTCGTACAGGGCTTTAATTCTGCTGTTCAGGATAACTCCATTTGTGCAGAGAGGCTTGCATGTCTCAATAAGACAAAGAAAAGTGATCTTGTCTGCGCTTGTTTAAGCGTCTCAAAAGCGTTTGACTTGGACAGCTACTCAGCAGTCATAAAAAATCATAGATGGATTACAATAAAATAAAACACTTTTCCCTCAGCATTGCTTTGCAGGTTTTCCTGTCATAGAAACCCTGTTTTGCTTTAATATAGATCTCTCCTTTTTATAATTTAAACCTTTTGGAAAAAATATTTTATAGATACCAGTGTCCAGCATATATTGGACCAATTTCTTACTGCATGTGTATCTTTTCTACTAAGTGTATTTAATTAGCCCTCACATATTTGAATGTGATATCATTAAAAACCATACGGTGATTACACAATTTCATTTGACATGAGTAACAGGTTTGGTATGTACAGTAAATCAGGCAATTCCCTGCTTCCCTCACAAGAGCTAATGAAGTTACCCCACATTCTGGCCTTCACCAATGGACTGGCTGTGCATCCAGCCTGCTTGCCACCACTTTTATAAGGCTATCGGTTGGTGGATTTCAGCTGGCAGTACTTTAAGGGTAGGTGAGAAGATTTTAGACAAGTGTAAAATAGGCATCGACTTTCTTGTCCACCTCCAGCCAAAGTAGAAAACCACTTTGCCAGTTTCAGGTTAAACGAAAGAGAGAGAGAGAGAGAGAGACAGACAGAAAGGTCTCTCAGAGGCAATCTCACCAAAATTTAGGTGGACATCTCCTGGGGCTTGAAGAGTTTCATTTTTCTTTCACATCGAAGCACGTTTTGGTTAAACATCTGTATATATTTCAGCCAACTTTATCCATTCTTTTCTTCAAAGCCATTGTAGATTCATGCTTGTTTATTTCCCTTTTTTTTTTTTTTATTTCCATGATCTGCTAAAGATTTTAAAAGCTTTATATGGTGTAAGCCGAATGCTGGTCTCAGTTGTGCACATGCCTCCTGATACTCAGAAAAACTACCTAATTTTCTTTTGTAAGTCAGATATAGCATTTTACAACTTATTGACTAATTCTGGAAGCTGGATGGAAAAATGCCATTAAACGATATGGCTCTGAAATATGAAAGACAGACTTTTTTTGTTTGGGATTTCATTTTATATAGGAATGACATGGTGCAAAGCTTAAGTTTGTGGCATGCCAGTCAAGTTAGCTCAACTGACCTTGCTCTTTTGTCTGCTACAATGAATTCCTAAATGAAGCTATAGTCCGAGGCAGTAGATCAAACCCTTATCCAGGCTCCCTGTGGGAATTAGGTTGGATCCAATGCAAGATAAGGCTCCAGCTGTGCCTCCCTGCTCCCATCAGGCAGGAAACTGAGAAATCTCAGTTAATCTAGCCTAACCACAAAACTTTCATAGCTATTTATTAAAAGCTTTCTCTTTGCAAAGAGTCCTATTTTATTAATCAAGAGATTGGTTGACCTTGGATGAACAATTTTCCTTTTGTCTGTCAAGGGTTTTTGTCTTCTGCAGAGCTGTATAGTAAACATACGAATACAGATTTTCCTTGAAGCTGTACTATTTTAGGAACATTTTTGTATCATGTTTAAGGCAAATTACCTGTTAATCTTTTCTTTGGCTTGTCACACCTTTTTGTGTAAGCAGAAAAGGGAGCTTTTTTAATTCTGTGTATATCAGCTAAGAAAACCTTTCTCTTCTTTCCAACAGTGGTTGGGGCCATTCCCAAGTATTGCTGTCCTCAAGAGGAAACGTCAAGCACAACAGTGCCAGCCAGAGCCAATACAACGATGTCTGAGGCAGAGTGGTTTTTGACAGATGGACCAAAAATTGAAAAGAAGAGGCAGGGAATTAAGCAGGAGAGGCTGTTCTAGCAGTTTTCAGTCTGGCAGGAAGTACGGATGACTTTCAAAGAAACTTCACTAGAGGCAAGATTCAGCAGGGAAAAAAAAAAAAAGACATCTGGATACTGTAGATAAATCTCCAAAGCAAACTTTACAATCCTTCGAAGTTTCCTTGTCACGGACTCCAAGGACACAGTTCTATGCCTATTTTCAAATGAACAACAGCCATTCCACCTTAGACAAGCTGTAGCATATGTACCCTGCCACCTACAGCAGCTACTGGCTGGACACTTGCCATAGAGCAATTGTTGCTTTACATGTGTAGTAGTGAAACACTTGTGGTTCCTAATGGGTTTTACAGATGTACAATATATTCCACTGGTGCATCTTCCTCCATTATTAAAGCTATGATCTCCGTTTCCAGCTGTTCTGCATTGCCACCCCTGTTTTCAGGGCTGTCCTAAAAAAAAAGTCACCACAAGCTCAGTTTCAGCAAATAAAATCTCAACAGAAGTAAACACTGCAACATGAACTTTAAATTATCATCAAGTTTGTCTTCTGATATTTGTACAAAGTAATTCTTCCTTCTACTTCACTAAATAAACAATTTACACAGTAACTCAGAATTTTAAAATGTGATCTTTACTTTTACAGAATGATCAGTGGTAAAGATGCAAAAAATACGAGCTCATGTATAAGGTACATATGTATTATGTACCTTACTAGCTGAAAGAAGAGTTTTCTCCTATTCCAAAGTTCAATTCTGTAAGAGTCAGTCACTTGCAACAGCAGTGGCAGGACACCAAAACACGTATTATTGCATGTAGATTTGGGGTTACATAAACATTTTGCCCTCACTTCTAAAATTCCTTCTGTTTCCCTAGTAATCATCAAACCGTATCAAACTATATTACAGTATTACTATGGATATCATGGCCATGTCTCAGCTGCCTCTTACCACTTAAATTGTTATCTGGAAAAAGAAGTGCATTTTACAAGTCAGACTATTAAATGTTTCATAAAATTCAGGGTTTATCCATTATAGCTATTAATTTTTCAATTATCTCTTATTGCTTTTGAATCATCTCGTACAGCTTTTGAGCAACCTGGTCTAGTGGAAGGTGTCCCTGCCCATGGTGGGTGGGTTGGAGCTAGATGATCTTTAAGGTCCCTTCTGACCCAAACTATTCTATAATTCTATTCGGTATCTTCAACACAGATCTTATCTTCCCACATAATCCAGGAAGGTACCTGTGTACTGTTCAAAACAAATCTTGCCAAATGCAGAAATAAATTACAGGGGAATACTTCTGTCATGTCATAATTCATAGAGAATGAATGCCTGATGCAAACATTGAACAGAGTCTTAGCTGGGGTTGTTTGGCTGCCAAGTAGGTTTATGTCTCTCAACAGTTATCATGTGTCTGTTTCTTCTCTCCAGTTTTACTCTCATTTTCCTTTCCCTTTAGTTCAAGAACTGTTTAACTAACTATTTACAATGCAAGCTATTCTTAAATCACACTGGAAGAAAGTCCGTTCCCCTTTTCCTGGAAACAGAAGTTTTGCTCTCTTAATGGTGCTGTCCAGGAAGTCAAATTTATGAAAAGGATCACCAATGTCCAGAGAAGACAATGAACAAAAAACCAGGGCTTTATTTCAGCTTTTAAAATATTTCTATAATGGATAGCAATGTAATGGCAGATTACAGAAGACGTGCCTTCAAAGCTGTGTTTTTTTCTCCAGAAATATATATTTTTCAGACGTGTTAGCAGCAAGGCCATAGAATTGTTTTGGTTGGAGAAGATCTTTAAAGTCATCAAGTCCAACTGTTCACCCAGCACTGACAGGTCACCACCAAACCATGTCCCTAAGCACCACATCTACACGTGGCTTAAACACCTCCAGGGTTGGGGACTCTACCAGCTCCTTGGGTAGCCTGGTCCAATGCTTCACAACCCTCTCTGTAAAGAAATTTTTCCCATTATCCAACCTAAATCCCCCCTGGTGCAACCTAAGGCCATTTCCTCTCATCCTGTCACTTGTCACATGGAAGAAGAGACCAACCCCCACCTCTCTACAACCTCCTTTCAGGCAGTTGTAGAGAGCAATAAGGTCTCCCCTGAGCCTCTTTTTCTCCAGGCTAAACAACCTCAGTTCCCTGGGCCACTCCTCATTACACTTGTGCACTAGGCTGCTCTCCAGACCCTCCACCGGCTTTGTTGCCCTTCTCTGAACACGCTCCAGTGCCTCCATGTCCTTCTTGTAGCAGTGCAGCCCTAAACTGGACACAGTGCTCAAGGTGAGGCCCCATCAATGCCAAGCACAGGGGCACAATCCCTTCCCCACTCCTGCTGGCCACACCATTGCTGATACAAAGCAGGATGCTGTTGGCCTTCTTGGCCACCTGGGCTCACTGCTGGCTCATATTCAGCTAGCTGTTGACCAACACCCCAGGTCCTTTTCCACCGGGCAGCTTCCCAGCCACCCCTCCCCAAGCCTGTAGCACTGCAGGGTGATTCTGTGACCCAAGCGCAGGACTGAGTTCTTGGTCTTGTTGAACCTCTCATACTATTGGCCTCATACTTACTGGCCATCAATCCAGTCTGTCCAGATTCTTCTGCAGAGCCTCCCTACTTTCTAACAGACCAACACTCCCCCCTAACTTGTTATCATCTGCAAGCTTACTGAGGGTGGTCAAGCACACTGAAATGTAGAATAGAGGTAGATATATTTTCCTGGCCAGAATAGTTGCATTCTGAGTTTCACTGAGTTCTCCAGCAGGAGGAAAAAAAAAAAAGAAAAGTCTGTTTTCTCAGGAATGGAGGGAGTGACAAATCTAGACACCAAAAACAACAACAAAAGAAAGTACAAACACTGAACACTGGAACAGAAAGCACTTCAACAGGCAGAGTGAGCAGGAACCCCTCCTCCCCAAGCCAGCTGAATGGTTTGATGTAAAAAATACTTGTTTTAATAGAACATTTACAAAACAGAGATCTTCGATTTGATTTCTGTAGACAATCCCAATATTTACCCTGAATCCCAATCTAAAGGCACAAGCACTGTTGCAGACATTTCATCCCCCACCACTTTTGCTATATACTGTAAGAGAATTTCACCTTTGAGAGTGACGGAGACATTAAAAATCCCTGCTCATTAAGCTACCTGAAAGTTGAAGTGCCAGATGTAATGGATTTCTTTTCTTCTTTTTGTTTGTCGTATTCTTTGTTTGCTTTTAACATGAACATTATCCCCCTAATATTGTGCTAGTTCTCCCAGGTGATATTTCCATTTAAGGACCCTGTTTGACGGTCGTTAGTTTTCAGGGCTACAAAAAACATTGAGTGATGAGCACTACAGGCCAAATCTTTAAATATTTTAATTTAGATTTAACTCTATTAAATTTAGATGGTTTTATCCATTTATGTCTGCATACATACATTGGCATTGTTTTTCAATTCTGTTTTATTTAAACAACAAATTTGTTTAAATGTTCTAGTTTTTGTTAACTGCATTGTGATTACGTTCTCAAGGGTCTCTGAAGGGAATTAGAATAGATATATCTCTAGGTACAGGCATATGGATTTTGATATACAGGATAGCCAGTCTAGTCAATGAATGCGTTATGCTTTTGGCAGGGTTGGACCTACTGAGCATTAAGAGAAAGGAAAAATAAGAACAATGATTTCTGCATTTAATGTTAATGTATTAATAACCAGAAATTATTATTACAAACAAGTTAGGTAAGCAAAGTTAACGAGCAATTGTTGTCTTTGCTGGTGTGTTTGAACTCACAACTTTATAATGTACACATAGACATCCTTTGAGTTAAGGCCCTTGATATTTCCTCTCCAAGTGCCATGCCGCAGGATTTCAGTTCTGCTCCCTGACTGGAAGAACCAAGCTCTACAGCTGCTCCACCCACAGCAAATTTTGGTTCCTTGTTTATTGGAGCACGTTTTGAGACAAAACCATGACTTACGAATCTGGAATTTGTTGTCTGAAAACATTCATAGGAACAAAAGATTTCTCAGATTATTCACAAATGTTACTGAACAATAAAACTCTCTGCGCAGGCTGAAGGCACATCCAGCAACTAATTAGTTTGAAATGTTTTTTGAATTTTTTTTACACTGTTTCACCAATTCTAATTCAGCACACTGTTTTTTCTTGCTTTTTGATGTACTGACTTTATCCATGCGTTCTATTAAAATGGTTGATCTTAAAACGGTTTCTCCCTTTGAGCCATTTTGGGGTTTATTTTTTATTTCTGCCATGCTTAAATAAATAATTAAAACAAAAAGATCAGTGAGGTTGGCTAAAGCAAATGTAAGGGGGTGAAGAGGTGTGCTTCTTAGACTCATACATTTATATAATTCCGGTTGGAAGAGAATCACATATGTCTTTCCTAGATAGTCTCCTGGCTGTATCAATTATTTCATATTCCACCAGCTAGTTTATGTTCTGGAAGTCATGTAACAAAAACTGCAAACTTTTCCTGCACTTCATACACATAGCAGCCCACTCTGGCATTTTATAGACTATAACTCAAATATCATTGATGATCATATAAATTGAAATAAATTTTAAAAAACCTACTTATAACAAGATATAAGAGATTTTTTAATCAGCATCTGGATGACATTGAGATGAGAGGAATTTTTTTCTCTTAAAAAAAGATTAAGATCAACATCAAATAGAAAAAAATATATTCAAGCTTTCTTGAATTGTTATTCAGAATCAATGTAGATTTTAAAATTCTCTATAAAATACATAATATGTTTCATGTTTTAGTTTATTCTTCAATATTCAATATTGTCCTTGATGAAGAATATAAAAAGCATTTAAGATAAATCTCCAATTTTTAAAGATTATTGTAAACATATGTAACAATCTAATACCCATCCCCAAGATGTCTTTAAACTCATTAATTTTTTTTAATCCGTTTTATTCCCAGAATATCTACTTAAAAAAAAAGACTTAGAGCTGAGTACATCCATAATATTTCCATTGGCATAAAGTATAAATCACAGCAATAGTCATAGATGGTTGCTGTTATTTTAAGAGACTGAAAGTCATGTTTGAAAAAGATATTTTTCTTTCTGAGTTTTTTTTTAATTTCAGTCCCTCAGAAGCAGTTGTGAAGTTTTGAACGTTTTTTCCATGTTTAATAGCATGCTTCGATTATTTCACTTTACACTCCATTTCTCATGTATCTTTGCTCAATGAATAAGCATATATCCAAATTCCAATACTTGAGAGAAGGCTGGTAATAATGACATTAATTCCGTATTTGGTTCTGCCTGGCTAAGCATCAGAGGGTGGATAAGGGCCAGATACTAAACAGAAGGCCCTTGGGGGGGTATTCAAAGCATAATCATATATCGTATACAGCATTTGCCATGACACAGTCTTTGATTGGGTGTTTTACATGTGCCACAAAAAATAAAACTATTCAACAAGTATCACTTCCATGTGGTTACAGAGCTTTATGGAAGCTCAGATGTGATGTCCAGGTGTTGGACGTGACAGTGTTTGTCACAGATAATAATCTAAGGTTATTGCCAGCTTCTCTCTTAGGGGAATAGGTGGGTTAGAAAGTTTATTTCAAACCAGATGTCATGGCTAATCATCTCAGGTACTTATAGTACGCTATCAGAAAGGAAGAAATAGAAATAGATTAATCGGTGATATACGGATATTAAGCTTCCAAGCGATGGCCTCTGAGACCTGGAGTTAGCTTGTGAAATTTGCCTGCACTGCAATTTGCCTTTCCTGAAATTGAAAGTGAGGGAATTTGCTGTATCTGAGATGACAGAATGTGAAGTAAGGTAAGCCACATTTGAAGGAAGCTATACCTGAAGGGTGTTTATATTTAAAGAGTGCATGCCTGCCAGTGTATTAAGGCCAAATTATGAGAGGAGAGAGAGATGTGCACAAGATCATAGAATCACAGAGTCACAGAATCATCTGGTTGGAAGACACCTTTAAGACCATTCACACTACACTGCCAGGGTCCCTAAACCATGTCCCTCAGCACCACATCTACATGGCTTTTAAACACCTCCAGGGATGTGGACTCCACCACCTCCCCGGGCAGCCTGCTCCAGTGCTTCACAATCCTCTCTGTAATGGAATTCTTCCTGATGTCTAACCTAGATCTCCCCTGGTGCAACTCGAGGCCGTTTCCTCTCATCCTGTCACTTGTCACATGGGAGAAGAGATTAACCCAAGATCTCGCCTGAGCCTCCTTTTCTCCAGGCTAAACAACCTCAGTTCCCTCATAAGACTTGCCCTCCAGACCCTCCACCGGCTTTGTTGCCCTTCTCTGAACACACTCCAGTGCCTCCATGTCCTTCTTGCAGCAGTGCGGCCCTAAACTGGACACAGTGCTCGAGGTGAGGCCAATGCCAAGTACAGGGGCACAATCACTTCCCTCCTCCTGCTGGCCACACCATTGCTGATACAAGCCAGGATGCTGTTGGCCTTCTTGGCCACCTGGGCACACCGCTGGCTCGCATTCAGCTGTTGACCAACACCCCAAAGTTCCTTTCCACTGGGCATCTTTCCAGTCGCTATTCCCCAAGCCTGTAACATTGCAGGGGGTTGTTGTGACCCAAGAGCAGGACTCAGCTCTTGGCTTTGTTGAACTTTGTACAACTGGCCTTGGCTCATTATTCCAGCCTGTCCAGATCCTTCAGTACAGCCTTTCTGCCCTCAAGTAGATCGACACTCCTGCCCAACTTGTCATCTTCAAACTTACTGAGGGTGCACTCCATCCTCTCGTTCAGATCATTGATAAAGATGTTAAAGAGAACGGGTGACAATACTGAGCCCTGGGAACATCACTTGTGGCTGGCCACCAACTGGATTTAATTCCATTCACCTCCACCCTCTGGGCCGGGCCATCCAGACAGTTTTTGATCCAGCGAAGAGTACACCCATCCAAGCCATGACCATTCTCCAGGAGAATGCTGTGGGAAGCAGTGTCAAAGGCTTTACTAAAGTCTAGGTAGACAACATCCACAGTCCTTGCCTCATCCACTAAGTGGGTCACCTTGTCATAGAAGGAGATGAGGTTAGTCAAGTAGAATCTTCCCTTCATAAATCCGCACTGACTGGATCTGATCACCTGGTTGTCCTGTACATGTTGTGTTATGGCACTCAAGATGATCTGCTCCATAACCTTCCCCAGCACCGACGTCAGAGTGACAGGCCTGTAGTTCCCTTGGTCCTCCTTCCAGCCCTTCTTGTACGTGGGCGTGACATTGGCTAACCTCCCCCATTAGCCAGGACTGCTGGTAAATGATGGAAAGTGGCTTGGTGAGCACTTCCATCAGCTCCCTCAGAACCCTTGGGTTGATTCTATCTGGCCTCATAGACTTCTGCACATCTAATTGGTGCAGTAGTTCATTTACTGTTTCCTCATGGATTATGGGGCCTTAATTCCACTCCCACTCTGTCTTCTGGCTCAAGGGGCTGAGCACTCAGTGAGCTGGTCTTACCATTGAAGACTGAGGCAAAGAAGGCGTTCAATACCTCAGCCTTATCCTCATCCTTGGTCACTACATTTCCCCCTGAATCCAGCAAAGGAAGGAGACTCTCTCGAGCTCTCCTTTCGCTGTTAATATATTTATACAAACGTTTTTTGGTTGTTACTGCTCACCAGGACAGTCTGCTCCTGAGCTTTGAGGATTTCTCTCTTGAGGACTGTCCAGCCTTCCCAGACTCCTCTGCTCCTCAGGACTGTCTCCCAAGGGACCCTACTGACCAGTCTCCTGAAAAGGTCAAAGTCTGTTTTCTAGAAGTCCTAGGTGGCAGTTTTGCTGACCTCCCTCACCACTGCCTCAAGAATTGAAAACTCTATAATGTCATGGTGACTGCGGCCAAGATGGCCCCCAACCTTCACATAACCCACAAGTTATTCTCTGTTGGTGAACGACAGGTCCAGCAGCGGGTTGGTTCCCTCGCCAGCTGTGTTGGGAAGTTGTCTTCCTCACACTCCAGGAACCTCCTGGACTGTTTCTTCATTGCTGTGTTATATTTCCAGCAGACATCTGGTAAACAGAATTCCCCCCTCCCGCCCTCCAAGAACAAGTGGCACCGATCATGAGACTTCTCCCAGGTGCTTGTAGAACATTTCATCTATGTCTTTGTCCTGGTTGGGTGGCCTATAGCAGACTCCCACAGTGATGTCTGCCCTTTTGGCCTTTCCCCTGATTTTAACCCATAAACACTCTACCATTTCATCACCATTGTTGATCTCTAGATACTCCCTGAGATACAGGGCCACTCCCCAACATACAGGGCCACTCCCCTAACTCTTTGTCCTGGCCTGTCCTTCCTGAAGAGTTTTTAGCCGTCGAACACAGCCCTCCAGTTGTGTATATCATCCCACCGTGTTTCTGTGATGCCAACTGTATCACAGTTTTCCTGCTGCACAACGGCTTCTAGTTCCTCCTGTTTGTTACCCATGCTGTGTGCATTGGTGTACATGCACTTCAGTTGGGCTATTGATCCCATCTCCTTTTTTGCAGGGGCAGAAGGCCTTATTTCCACCTAACCATTCTCAGGACCTGCCACAATTCCTACCACGCCAATATCCCTTGTTACTATTCATGACACACTGCCCTCTAATCCTACTGGTGTGGCAGTCCCAAGGAGCTCATTAGCACACCAATTCACTAATGCAGGTGTGCTGCTCTCAGGCTTAGCTCCAGCAATCCCGATTTTATCCCTTTTCCCCTTCAAATCTAGTTTAAAGCCCTTTCAATGAGCCCTGACAGCTCCTGTGCAAGAATTCGCTTTCCCCTTCGACAGGTGAACCCCGACTGATGCCAGCAAGCCTGGTGCTGTGTAGACCAACCCATGGTCAAAAAACCCCAAGTCTTGCCAGTGACACCAGTCTTGGAGCCAGTTATTGTCCTGGTGGGTCTTCCTACTTTTTCCCTCATCGTTCCCTGCAACTTGAGGGAGAGAGGAGAACACCACTTGTGCTACTGATCCTTTGACATTTTGTCCTAGGGCTCTGAAATCTTTCTTGATTCCCCTTGGGCTTCTCATTTGGAATTCACCACTTTCTACCTGAAAGATCAATAATGGATAATAGTCTGAGGGTTGTAACAGGGTGGGAAGTTTTCTTGCTATATATTTAACCCGGGCCCCAGGGAGGCAGCAGACTTCCCTGTGAAGCGGGTCAGGTCCACATATCAGGCCTTCAATTCCCTTCAGAAGGGAGTCACCTATGGCAATGACCATCTCTTTTTCTTTATGATCTTTATGATGTTCATGTAAGAGATCTAAAATGTTCTTGAGCTTCTTTTAGCTTGTTTAAGCAACTTTGACTACATCCCCAGTATCATTCTAGATCATTTGACATATTTTGTTAATAATTTTCAACAATAAGAGAGCAATATTTGCTTAAGGGGAAGGAAAAGACTTTCAGTTTGAGTAGGGCACCATTCCGCAAAACAAAAACATTGACACTGGAGAAACACGGATGCATCCTTACTTACATCCTAAATGCTTTATCCATGCATTTGCATCTGCAAAACTGCTCTGAAAATTACACAACAATTGGCCTTGACAAGGATGTCAAGGCATTTCTTGCTCCAGTTGATCTGAAAGTACTGCCAGAAATATCATGGTCATCTTATGTTTTTGTTTCTACATTGAAACCGATTCAGGAATTGCACCAGAAGAAACAAAAAAGCAAGACTACTCAGAATAGAGAAGAAGCAAATGACATGCAAACGCAGCCTTGATCATTTTATTTAACAGTCACGTAAATATTATCTTTGGACAGAAGAATAAATTATTATTAATAATCTTCCTCTTTCTTTTTGTCTAAACAACATCTCCAGGATTTAGTTATTATTTTTAATAAAAGGTAAACAGGCAAGTTACTGTCTTCTGTAAGCAATGTGAGAGATCCTATGTGAAAGATAAACGGTATACAAGAGTCTAAGAAGTGTAAGCTATGCTTTTTAGAATAAGTAGAAATCCTGTAAGCAACACAAGTAGTAATAATACAAATTTTTTAAAGCAACAGTTTGTTTCTAAACAGTTTATGTGTCTTGAGACAATTTAATTCCTTGTGTATGTGTATTCACATGGATTTGACTAGTAAAGCCGACGGTAGGAAAACTTCCACAGCAGCCTTCTATTCAGGACCGTTAGTCAGTATAGTTTTGACACCGTATGCTAACTGGTCAACTAGAAACATGTTCATTATATTTTTTCACAAAAAAGTCTTTCAAGCAAATGTTCTATGCTATCAATTCATAAATGCTAAGCAGATCACTCTGAAAAAAAAAATGAAGTAGCTTGTATGATAATATGTTACATGGTAAGCCAGAAATTTTAATTGCTTTTCAGATTAATAATTTTAAAGAAATAACAAGATGGAGGAGTTAGTTGCAGCATACAAAACCCACATATATAAAGTAAAAATATGCATATGTGCCTATTCACATGCCTGCTTATCTGCATTCTTTTAAAGAGATGGTGTTATTGTTACAGCCACTTCACAAATTTCCTGGCCCTGGCCCTCAGCTGTGCTAACATCAGTGGTCCACTGACCCCTTAATGCACCTACTCTAATTGTGCACAAAGTGAGAGCAGTAGCAGTCAGCCTAACCATGACATGAGACAAACGGATCATCGAGCAGACCTTTCCAGTTCAACGCAGGCAAAAATTAGAGTGAATCTGGATCTTCAGCTATGGTGGGTGAATTCGTCCTCCTAAAGATAGTTGCAAAACATTTCTTAACTCTAAGCCAAAAAAACCAGGCTGTAAGAAGAGAATGCTAACAATATAACCAAGTTGCTGCTCTAGTGGAAGCAGAAGTAGAATTCCCATAAAGTAATCTGTAAAACTACACAATACATGGTAATCATAACTGCCTATCCCTAAATTAATGGGTGATAGATTCAAAATATGTCAAGTTACAGCTGTGAATGACTTCTTTGCACCAGAATAAGGAATTCTCATGTGAGAGAAAGTGGAGAAGATAACTGGTCTGGCATTAGATGAGAAAAATGATTGTTTTCCCACTAATAGCAAAATTAACTGAGCTGCCCATAGACATAAAGGAAAACAATCTTCTTGATATAAGCAAAAATTAAAAAAAAAAAGAAGAAGAAGAAGAAAGTGAAATGAAGTTAATAATTATTCATTGTTTGGGAGTTAAAGCAAATGATTTAGTCAAATGGAATTCTTTTAACAAAAACTAGTAAAAACAAACAGTACCATGGCAACAAAACTGTTTGCATAGACATTTGTTTGGAGACACATATGGTGTAGGGCCAGGACTGCAAAGGAATATGGGGGAAAGGAAAGGCTCCAGTCATCACCTTGGGTGCTCTGTTGAAAAGGAAGATACTTGAACTCCCCTGCAATTATTGCCCTGTGTAGGAGATGATCAGGGCCTACAGGCTGCCTTGTTGTCATCTGTTCTTTGTGTCAGTTGAATATCTGCTGCTCAGTAATGGGTTTAAGCTCTACCTAGATTCACAGATGATGCATTGCTATGCCTTCCTTAACTGAGAGACCATTATATGGTCAATAAGCATGGTTAGTCGTATGAATCTGATCGTAAAGTATGGTGAGTGAAACTGCGCCTGAGTTAGTCATGGCTCTGTTCAGGGGAGAAGGGATGGAAACATTGCTCTGTTCTTGTTTGGTGACAGCCTTCATCCATTCACTCCTCTCTGCTGAGCCCAGTGAACATCCATGTAATACATGATAACAAGAAGTGATTCAGGAGGAGGTTGGAGTAATGATTTTCACTCATACATTAATTTTTGGTGCCAGGATGCCTCCAGACAGAAAAGGAAGTGCACATCTGGATCTCCCACATTCTGTCCTCCAAGATGTGGAATTAAAAAGCAGTGCTAAGGTGATCACTTACTTTCACGTGAGTCTATGAGGAAGGACTGGGAAGGTACACAGACAGCTGAAGAAAATCTGGAGATGTGAATCCCAATTAAAAGATTACTTTCTTATAACCCAGAATTCTTCTTTGCTGTGCAGCATTGGGTGTTGGCAAACAGCCTCACGATCAGAACTCTGGCTTTCTTCAGTGCCACCACTACCTTAGCACTACAACGCTGTCCATAAGCCCTATGGTCCACCCACTTCTTGAAATACTTTATGAACCTATGATGATCCTAAGAACCTGATCCTTGCCACCTACCCCAGAGACAGGAACTGCACTTGCTGGCCAGAACGTAACAGTTAGACCCCAAAGCAGAAGGACTTAGGCTATCGAAGTTCTTCTGCAGTCTCTTCCTCTTTCTCTGTTTGAGAAAAGAATTGAAGGCAGCTACATACAGCCTAAAAGTAGCATGGGGAGCATTTTTAGTGACATCAAATAGCTGCCTTGCTAGAGTTCACAGAGCTAGTCAAGTAAGAGAAATACTCACCTGAAAAGCTGCCATTTTTTCCATCTTCATAATGCATGTACATCTTAATGTAAGCCAGTCCTCTGGGTTGTGGAAAAATAAGATAAAAGCCCCAGATCTGCATGGCCTTAATGTCTTCATGTTGAAAATCTATACTGTTGTACACAGTGAAGGTGGTGAAACACTGGCACAGGTTGCCCAGAGAGGGGCATGCCCCATGCCTGGAAACATTCCAGGTCAGGTTGGACAGGACTCGAGGCAACCTGATCTAGTTGATGATGTCCCTGCTCACTGCAGGGGGCTTAGACTAGATGACCTTTGAAGGTCCTTTCCCCAAAGCATTCTATGATTTAACTTCAGATAGTTTTTAACTGGAAGTACCACATTTAGTCTCTATCCATAAGCAAAAAACCCCACTTTAACAAACAAAACTGCCTCGGGGAATGATAGGCCTCCTTAACATACATAAGGAGCCCACAAAGCTGTGCAGGCTTTTCCATCATCTCATGACAGTGTAGATGCTTTATTAGGGAGGGATAGAACAATGAAGGTGTTTGCTGGCCCATTAAGTTCCCTTCTTTAATAACAGCATCAAAAATAGACCTAAAATTACTACTGTTTACATATTATGTGAATAAAATTAATTACTTATTTTTTTCTAATTAGGTTGTTGGATAAAATTATGTTTAAGTTGAATTTCCTTAATAACAGTGTTTGAATTTGATCACAGAAGACCCAAATCCGTGTAGAAACACTATCACCAGAACTCCAGCACATGTAAGGAAAAGAGTGTGGATAAAAGTAGAAAGGTATTGAAAAATGCACTGTAACTTTTCCCTTACCTCCCATCCTTTAAAACCTTGTTCTGTAATGTTTGCTACACAGAGCCATCTAAGAACCAGCCTACAGGGTCTTTAGATGTGCATGAGGAGACTTAGTAGGTAATATGGGCAGTAGCACAGTGGAATGTCCATGAGGATTTAGGTTAATGCCCAGCATTATGCCTCTCCACTCCACACGCTGCCCCCAGACTAAGCCTATTAATGTGGTGTATCTGGCTTCAGATAAACAGGGACACAACATTCCATCAGCTTTTTGCTTTATGGAAAACAGCAGAAAGGTTATTTGTACATATATGAAAGAATAAGTATCCTGATTTTGATGAAATTTTTGAAAAGTGAAATTTATATCTCCATTTCACAACGTCATTATTGTGGGAAGAAAAAGAACTCTCTCTCAATATCTTTCTGCCAGACATTTTAATCCACTGGAAATCAGGAGTAAGGGGATTTTTTTTTAATTTTTGTTCTAATAATGCAATGAAACCTTATCAGTATTTTGAAACTTTTTTCAATAAACAATTTTAAAAATTAATTCTCTACTGTTTTTTAAAGCTGTTATGGATTGTGTGACTTCTGGTTTTAATTCGCTCTGCTCTGCCCTGCAAGAACAGAAGAACTGACAGATTTTCTTCCAGAATTCAGGAGGCCAAACTTTTCTCCTTTAAAATAAAAGCAAGAAATGCTAGTCTCTCTCATTCTTCTTCAGGTATGGCTTTGCATTTGTAAATACTAACCAGTGCAAATGCTCATGTGTAAAAATGCTATTTTCTTCTGTGCTCTACATACAAGCACAGCTCTGTTGAGTGACTAATTTACAACCATAGTGAGAATAGAAAGGAGAGCTGAAAGTTACTGTTAGCAGCCCTTTGCTTTGTTTGTGAAAAACATTTTCTGACCAGATTCACTTCAACCAGCTAGAACCCTTTTCAGTCAGTTCAGGAGTTTCTTCCCAACCAGATCTTGGATGGTCCAAATTACCTTCGCTCATTCCCTCCTTGGGAGAGAGACACCTGAGGGTAATGCAATTCCTAACATCCATGTTAATTAGGTACACGCATGTGGATGAGATGAACTCAGACCTTGGCAAGCAATATGCTGGAGGTATGCTACTCTAGCACAAGCCCGTAGTCATTAGGTACTTAAAACCGAAACACCTAGAATTAACTTTAGGTTATGTACTAGGTCATTTTAATCACTAGCTTTTTTTAAGATCCTAATTTAGCCCTTTTTTTCTCTCTTTTTCTTTTTTAAATGATTTTCCAAGAGTGGAATCGACTCAATATTTGTGCCTGAGGGTTTGTGGTTTATGTCAGTGTGTATGTAGTCTTGTCAGGATTTGAAGAGTTTTGCTTCGCTGGTTTTGCTTTTGGTGGGAGGATAAGGAATACAAGAGGAGGAGGGGAGACCTAGTAGAATATACAGTGGGTCTGAAGACTTTAAAGTTGTAAGCAATGGACAAACAAAAAAGACTAAATTCTGAACATGTGTTGGAGATAGGACAACACCTTCCCATCTGCTCTTCCCTGTCTGTAACAGAGATGTGTAATAAAGGAAACATCTGGGTTAGAAAATAAAATTCCCAAATTAGATCACCGCAAATCAGAAGTTAATGAAACACTAGGCTCTCCTCAGTGTTGTAACAATTTATTATTCATTTCCAGCTAAAATTGTAGGGTAATCTTTTCTCATCTGAATGGAATGTTTTGCAACAATTATTTGTTTTATTTGCTTTTATTCCCTTTTTCTATCTAAACTTTCAGTCCAGATTGAATTAAATAGTAAATGCCAGTAAATGAATTTCACAGTGTGAGTCGTTGAAGTTCACGTGAACAATTATAGATAATGAGATTTTATTTTAAAAGAATACATGTGGGACTCAAATGTTTATGTTTATTGATCTGTACATACCTCATAAATTCTATATCATGGTGCTGAGAATGTATATGATAGTTCCTTACCTGTCTCTGTTCAGGAAAGCTGCATTTGCCATGAAAACTTCTGTTGCAGTCTACTCTCTATCACTAGGAAACTTTAAGAACAGCAGTGCACTGTCTTACATGAACAGGAATATTCTAGTTTGGAAACAATGTAGCAGACCAACTTTAATTATCATAGAATCATCTTGTTGGCCCATTTGGTTCAAATAAGCACGGTATTCCATACAACCCGGTTAAACACAGACTACTCAAGCATCAGTGAGATGATTGATAGAAAGCAGCTGAGTAACAACTGGCATGGATGGCATGAATGGCATAGAAAGAAAACCAACAAAAAAACCAGAAGTGGTTGTTCTTAAATATTTGTCCCAGATTCTTCGTATGAGATATATATTTTGTTTGCTGATGATTGCTGAGCTTTTAATTATGCTTGACTAGAATAATCAGTGCATTAAAAATGCAGCACATGACATGAATAAATTTACCATTAGCAGTGGATGCCTCACTTCTGTGCTTTTTCATAGAATAGTAAATTGCTTTACCATACAAAATTACCATAGAAGTTTTAATCCAATTTATATCTCACTGCACAGAAAGAATATATTTTTGCATGGCTTCAGTGAGTTGCCGAGGCAGTACAGAGACTATTCCATCACTCGTACTATCTAGAACATCACAAGAACCTCAGAAATGTATTGAATCTCTCCTTCATTTGACTCTAAGGCAGGTAATCAGTGTTGATCTGGGACCAAGAGATTCACTTTCTGCCCCTCTGGACTAGCCAGATGAGACATTTAGTGTCCAACATTGTTTTTGATGAAGATCTCTGTTTACAAGAACAGTACTGAAAGAAAAATTGTGAGGGTGGTACTCATATCTGCCATCCTGGGCATGCATACCCGCTGGAAACTTTCCTCAATTAGGGAACCGGTCTATGGTACCAGTTGTTTTAAAGACACTGAGGTAAGGGCTTTTTTAACCCCAGATGCTTTGGGGAAAGAGATAGTGAAGGTCTCTGGAGAATTCCATACGTGTATTAATTAGTGGCAGAGTAAGGGCTTTTTTTTTTTTTTTCTTTAAGATTTGGGGAAGTATTGTAGGTTAAGTTTCAGCTGCAATGTAAGGAGCCCTAGTAAAAGTAAAGAGAACTGTTGATGAGCAAATTAATCAAGGAAAGTACAAAAGAAGACTGCAAACTGCTTTTAAAAAATTCATTAAGTATTACAAATATATCTCATAAAAACTGTTAGACTT
>NW_010429557.1:0-7670 GCF_000710305.1 Buceros rhinoceros silvestris
ATCTTAGTTCACCAGGATGGTGGAATTGGTAAGACTTTAACCAGCTTTCATTGTCAATTGACTCTGAGGAAGTACCAGTGGTTGTATTTCTTTCTTGGAACTCCCTCTGTTTAAATGTAATTTTACTGTACAAATTATTCTTTTTGACTAATCATTATTAATGTCACACACACCATGTCCTCAGGCCACACAGAAGTAAGATGTAGCCCAAATCCATTTGCATGATTAAACACTCCAGCATAACTGTATTGAGCAAGCATTTCCTCATCTTCCCTAATGAGGACTCAGAGAGAAAGTTGGCAATATTTCAGAAAAGGATGGAAGAGAAGAGAAGCCGTAACGGTGGTGTTGAGATAGGCCCGTGGAGCAACTGAGGGTAATCAGCTGTAGGTGGAGCTGTAGGAGTGGTGCGGATGGCGGCATCTGTACGTAGCCGTTGTAATGATGGGCAGATGCAGGTATCAAAATCAAATGCATCTAGTAAATTGACCTGAATGTTTGACTGGTTTAGTTTTTTTTGCTACAGGCTTTGTTATTTCTTTTGCACAATATGAACTTCTTTATTATAACACAAAATTTAGCTGACGATGCATCAGCTTCCTGAAATTAGTCTGAGAAAGCAAAGGATCCTTCCACATCATGTTGCAAATTGTAAGATAATATAGGTGAAGTTCCCTCCTCCAAACAGAAAGGAATAAAAGTCTGCAGAAGGCTTAGTGGAAGTACACGCAAAACTTGGAGAGCTGACAACTTTCTGTAGCTTCCCATTACAGATGTTATAAACGATGCTTCCACTATTCCCCTCAGTCTGCTTTTGAGCTCATGCTGAAGGAAATCAATTCTGTTCCATAAGAGACACCTGAGATGTAGGCTTGCCAGGAAAGTGATTCCTTCCACTTTTTTCTTCACTAGTAAAATTAGCAGAACATATTTTGCATATTTTTTCACTTGCATATGAAACCTTCTGATATTATACCGGAAAGACATAAAGTACAGAACCATACAGTATCGGGTAACTTTTTCACACTAAGAAAGAAGTTAGATTTTGTGATTTATTTCACAGCATCTAGTTGTGTAGCACGTACGGTGCTACAATCTTGAGTTACAAACAAAGGAAATAGCAACCTTGCCTTTCTGAATGGAAAACTTCTTCAGAAACTAATTCTATGAGCCAGCTAAATGTACTTTCCTGGGAAGAGTAAGGCCCAAGCTTGGAAAGTTACCAAAGGCAACATGATTCCTAGCAAAACTGTGTTACCACATGAATGGGTCCAACCCTTCTTCAACTGCCATCTGAGCACCATATGCTTGTTGCCCAGAGACATTAGGATCATTATAAGCACCTTGTCCTCCACCTGTGGCCTAGCTGCATGGGATTCCTTAAGCTCAGTTTGTACCTATGTGTTAGAATTCTTTCTTTGTCACTGCATAATTTTTTATGGAATCAGAAAGATTTGCTAGTGCCTTGAAATGCCATGAAAACTTCTAACTGAAATTTCAGAGCCAAACTATTGATGGAAAAATGTGCAGCTCTGGGCGAGGACCTGTGTTAACGGCAATTACATTTGTAAACCTACAGTATTTAAAAATGCAAAATTTTACTCAAGTGTAGTCCATGCAATCCAAAGTGATAGTCAGACTACAAGAACAGACTATCCAAAGAATGACCTATTTTGTCAAAAGCTCTAGAGACACAAAGTCTCTTGCCTTCATAGTGCAAACATGGCAAAGTTCTGTCACTTTCTTCAGAATGTGATTAGTAATAATTAGCTGATTTCTAGATATCCCCAAACAATCAATCAATCAAAACATGCTTCTGAATGTATTTCTGCCTGTGTGCAGACAGATGCTTTCTTTCCTGTAGCACAGATTAAACTTTTGTATTAACGTAGTTAGTCTAGGTATGTAATTTCTGTTTGGGCATGGGTACCTACACATATGCTTGAGAAAATTTAAACAAGGTCAGCATAAATAAGCATCTGTGTCAGACAGAAAAGCAAACAAATTGTGTTACAAATTAGTGTTTTCAGTCCTGCTTGCGTGATGGTGAGACTTTTAAAACAAAAATATTCTGACAAGCTAAATGACTGCAAAGGTCTCTTAGGCTTTAATGACATATGAGGGGCTTTTTTCCTCCTGGAAACAGCACGTACCAGGCTCTCTATGCAACAAAGTGCTGGAACATGCTGTCTACCTTCAGTATCATATGGCTAAATACTTCATTAAAAATTACGCTGCAGACAAACACAGGCTATCACAGACAAAGTCTTGTAGACACCATATACAGTGAGCTGTCTTTTCCATCTGTAATAATTTGAAAGTTATTTCAGAAGTCAAACCAAAGCCATTTGAAGTTGAGCATGTGGTACAGCTAACACAGAAAATTGTGTGATTTTTAGGTCTGACCCTAATGAGTCCCTCTGGAGATCATAAAATGCAGATTTTTACAGAGTCACAGAATGACACACATTTTAGGAGATTATATTTTCAATTTACTTAGTGTTTACCCTCTTTATTTTTTTAAGTTCAACCTGCATCACAGGACACTCTTGTTGAGATTCCAAGAATCATCATCATCATCATGGCTTGGCTTCGTGAACGAAGATCTGGGAAGGGCTTTTCCCACGCTCACTGCAAGCGATGAGTGCACCCTTCGGGACCGTGCAGTGGATTTTTTAGGTGAGGCGCAGCGTGCGCGGAACTGGCTCCACCCTTTACACCTGAGGTTCATCTGCCAGGGCCCAGCGAGCTTGGATGGTGACAGCGAAGTCCTCGGGTCATAGGTTTGTTTAGAGTGTCCTTCTCTTAGATGATGGATGCCTTACAAGGCTAAACGAGCTCCATCTGCCCGGGTTTGGAGTCAGAGCTGTCCTTCTCCTAGGATGGCTGCCCGAAGGCTAGTGAGCCCATCCTGCCCGTGGACACACTTTGTCTGACCCTTCAGTTGAGACCTGTCTGGCTTGGGAGACCCCATCGGAGGCACATGCCACCACCAGCACAGCTCTCAACCTCACAAGGGCACGCAAGCTCCTTCCCCACAGCAAGGGGGTGCCCGTGAAAGAGTCGCTGCTCTACCTCCGGACATCACAGACCTGGGCACGGGGCGGCTGGGGCCTGACAAGAACGGGAGTCCCGGAGGGTATTCCAAGACTGTGGAATTCATATAAGCATCGTTAGTAATGTAGTGCCTACCAATGCACTGTTACAAATAATTAAAGTTGTATTTGCGGCCTTCCAGTGCTTAAAGGGGGCCTATAAGAAAGATGGGGATAGTCTTTTTAGCAAGGTCTGTTGTGTCAAGACAAGGGGTAATGGTTTTAAACTAAAAAAGAGGAGATTTAACCAGATATAAGAAAGAAGTTTTTCACAAAGAGGGTGGTGAAACCCTGGCACAGGTTGTCCAAAGGGGTATTAGATGCCCCATCGCTGAAAACATCCCAGGACAGGGTGGACCGAGCTCTGAGCAACCTGATCTAGTTGAAGATGTCTGTGCTCTCTGCGGGGGAAGGGGTGGGGGTGGGGTGTGGTCTAGATAACTTTTGAAGGTCCCTTCCAACCCAAAGCACTCTGTGATTCTGATACATACCATAAACACTAATGCTAAACCGTTATTTTTTCAATTACTGAAGCTATAAACAAAAGATTAAGTCATCCTTTGCCAAGCAAAATACACAAGTACAAAGAAAAAAAAATACTTTGTGGAAGAACATTTCTGTTCTAAACAAAATAACAGCTCAAGCACATGCTGAAACTAAGTGGCCTTTTTATGTTATTTGATGGTTCCAATTATGAATGAGAATAAGGTCACATATGTAGTCTTTATCTTTTCTTGTTTGTTTTTTTCCCTAGAACTCCCCACTCCAGGACTTAGGTTACAAATATGAATCAGTGATGATAACATTCAATCAATTATTTCAATACTTACTGAGGCAGTTTTGGTAGCAAGTGAGGTTGCTGTAATGGCTACAGGTATTGTTTTAACAGATATATTTGCCTACACACATATATATGTTTATTTATATTTTTAAATATCTGTATTTAAGTGTTTTCTAATATGTTGACCCACTTATAAACATGAATTTGTATGTATTTGTGTATGTTTGTATGTTTTCATCCTTCAAACATGTATAGAACATTTTGGAGAATGCAATAGAAATGGGTGTTTCTATACCAAAAATCCCTCCTGACAGACAGATTTCATCATCTAAACCAGAAAAATCAATCCTTTTAGCACAAGGTACACATCATAGCAAACAGTATTTTGATGCCCAAGATGTATCGCAGTTCATTTTATCCTGTGTCCTACTAAGCTACTCTGCAGCCTGACACAGTTAAACACTGTGATGAGTGCTCTAGCAGCTTAAAACCTGTGCTCTTCCTTCCATGTGCTCTTCAGAATAAAAGGAAAACAACAGTTTTGTAAACTGAGTTGAATCTTGCAAACCTTAACTCTGTAAATGTGGCTGACACATTCCTCTGATACAGATGGAGTTGTAAGGAAGGGTGTTAAAGACTATCGAAAGGTAATAACATGAAGATTGGTAAAAAATCACTTTAGCCTATGCCTAACCATGAGATTTTAAATGCAAATAGATGATGCTGTTTGTGAGAAATAGAATAGAAACAGAAACTTGGCTGGGACTGCCATGCCTTAAGACTTCAGCAGAGAACTTTCTCTTGCAGGGATGCTCACAATGGCAATAAAAGGCATTTCTGATTTCCATTTTTGTTAGAAACCCTCTGTAGGTTGCAAGTTACTAATGTAGCATCAACCAGCTACCTGATAGAAAAGACCTTGGCACTTGCCTAATACACAATGGATGTCAGACATATTTTCAGTGACCACCAGACTCTTCAATCATCTTGCCATAGAAGTTATTACCCTACAGAAAGGCAAAAAAAAATAGAGTGAACTCTCAATGAACTATAGAAAAACTAGTATTTTGGAAGGAAGCAGTACTAAACTGCTTAGTTAAGTAAGCAGTACTAAACTGCTTACTGGTTTAGTAGCAGTATTTTAGAAGCTAAAATGAAAGCATATTTGCTGACTGTTAAACCTTTTATAAGTTTAAAGTTCTACCCTTGTCTTACACTTTTTCGTTCCATGTATTTCTGTGTCAATATCTGTCATACGTTTTTCCCTCAATGTTTTTTTCCTGGATTTTTTTTCCCAGTCTGCTTATAGTAATCACCTTCCCAGTGGCTAAATGACATATTTACTTGTGGGTCATTTAGCATGGCATTGTTGCAAATATAACTTATGGCCACCGGGTAACATTTGTGCCTGATCATGAGAATTGGATTTCAGTCTTCATTCCCTGTCTTTCTGTGAATGTAATCTATAAAATAAAACCACTGCTAAATAATCAACACAAAAAACAGTTTGTGTGATGCACTGCGGTTTACTGTGCATTGAAATGCTCACCACTCGGCGTTTGTTGGGTGCTTTCATCTTTAGAGCAATCAACAGTGATGTGCACCTTTTTCTGGGTCTAAAACAAGCACTTACTGCTGTGACATTTCACTTTGGCTAAAACACTGATCTAATCTTCTCTAACAAATACCTTTATTAAACTTGGATTTTTTTCTTTAAGTAACAAACCTTTTGAACAGGTTTTTGGGGGTGCTGCATTTTAAAAGGACAACTAAAGGGTGAGGCGGATTTTGTAAAAATTGGTCAGTGAAGCAAGGAAAGTGAGCTAGAAAACACAAGCAGCATATACTGAGCTCCCCAGGAGAAGACAGGAGTACCCCTTTCCCTATTAGTATCTGTCATCTTGGCCTATTGACAGTGTGTCCTTTCCCCACGTGTATCTCAGCTGCAGATGTTCTACCCACTAAGATTATTTTCATCACTTTTTCTATGTCGATGTCCCGGTGGACACTAACACTCAGACATTCTGATAAAGCAGTTGCCTGCAAACAGCATTTGTGATCATGACGGGTAGGTTGTTATTACTCTGGGTGTTCTCAGGCACAAAGAGTCCTGCACGCTCCCACGTCTTCTGATCTGCACAGGAGGCATCTCTGCTCTTGAGGACAGCACCAACAAGTTTCCAAGGTATAAAATGTTCCCTCTGTATTACAAACAGAACTAGACCATGTGAGAATGTTACAGCATATTTAGCATTTCTGAGAACAAAACCATTTATTCTAGGATGCAGATGTGGCTCTAGGAACATAAATTTACAGCCTGTTTCTGAAAAAATATGCCCATGTCCCTAAAGTAAATGAACAGTTGTTTCTAAGTCTAAGCCTGTAAAACAATGCGTCTTCAGATTATGACATAAAACCATCTTCTCCTTGAAGATATTCCAAACTCAACTTCACAAGGCCCTGAGCAACCCATCCTGGCTTTGAAGCCAGCCCGGCTTGGAGAAGAGGTTTGAATCAGAAGAGTCCCAAAAGTCCCTTACAAACTAAATTGTTCAGTGATTCTCGTAAGTATGATGAATAGTCACTCGCTCAGCACTACTAAACCAGAACCCTAGTTATGATCATTTAAATGACAAATGTTTTCCTGTGAAGTTTACAGCAAGGGTATCCAGCTAAGAAACCTGTATTACAGTTACAGCATTTACTGATATGAATCCAGCTGCTGAGGAGTCCCCACTGTGCCTCAGCACAGTTTGTTTCCATGGTAAGGCAGGATATTAAACCTTACATTAGACACTCCTGGCAGGATTAAATAGTGGTTGGTGTGCCTTGATCATCAATTCAGCTTTAGCCTAGAAAATAAGCAATTTATACTTAGCAAGGTGGGAAGAAGCTGTAGAAGGGAGAGTTGATTTGCTTTCCTGTTGGACCACAGGGTTCGGCTGACTCTTATTTCACCAGGATATTATTCAGCAACCCAACAGGTCCCTAGCAGTCCTACACATCTATTGAAAAGAAAAGAAAACAAAACCAAACCAAAAACCTGGCAGGATACTAAATAGGTCAGGATGGGACAACCTTACCAGGACTTGCTGTCAAATCTCAGTAACAGAAAAAAAGTAATGTAGCTTGCTCCTTTTCGTATTTAACCAGAACAATTGATTTCCAAGTCTGTCTCAACAGTCACCACCAGCATTGCAGTGGCATCTACACACTCATCCCACAGGGAGCACTAGTAGCGCTGACCCCCAGCTCAGCGGCCTCGGGCCCTGGGGTGTGTGCCCACACTGAGGTGGTTGTCTTGAACTTCTCTCAGAAGGTCTTTGCAGTAATTTCCTTCAGAAAAAGGTACGCCAGGGGGTATCACCGATCAGTAACCATAGCTACATGCACAGTATAAATACTGAGACACCGGAGATAAAGGTGATTGAGCTCTCTGCCACTCACTTCCACCCAATACGTATCCGCTGCTGACCGAAGGAACGTTCATTTGCAATGAAGACACCAGCTGAAGTTAATGTCAATGTGAGGAGCCATTTCACAAACCAATTCACGTAAGACACAGAAGGGTGAAATCAGGGCCTCGGCAGGTGCTCTGCTGAGGTGTTCGGGTACAGTCTGGGGTTTTTGGTGAGGCGGTGAGTGGCGACACCGCCCCTGGGGTTACGTCAAGCCCACATGGCGGTGCACTGCCCCCAATTCCCCTGTCACCCTGCCACCAAGGAGACGGTTATCCCGGGGCGACTCCGTGAGAAGTGCTGCGCTCCCGCCGGGCTGTATTGCGCCCTTTCCCC
>NW_010429558.1:0-674 GCF_000710305.1 Buceros rhinoceros silvestris
TTTTTGTGTCATCAGATGCAACCACCACCTGATTCAGGAGGACGTGGTCCCTAAACACATCGATCCATGCAGCCAGGAATCTTGGACCACTCTGGGAATAGATAAGAAGAAATCAAACGTCTCACCTGTGCTACCTGGTTCTGTACAGCCTGGGGTACAATATGCCATGGAAGAGGCTGGTGAAGGCAACAGGGCCACAGTCATCTAGAAGACCATTGCCCTGGGTGTCCCTGCGGCCACTCTGGGAATAGATAAGAAGAAATCAAATGTCTCACCTGTGCTACCTGGTTCTGTACAGCCTGGGGTACAATATGCCATGGAAGAGGCTAGTGAAGGCAACAGGGCCACAGTCATCTAGAAGACCATTGCCCTGGTTGTCCCTGCTCGCTGCAGGGGGGCTGGACTCGCTGACCTTTAGAGGTCCCTTCCAACCCAGACCATTCTTTTAGTGTATGACTCTTAACAAAGCTGTTGCTGATGGAGAAAGTCGCTTCACTTCCCCAAGCAGCAGTGCCCAGCACCTGCAGCTCTGCCAGGTCTTTGCTCTTCTGCAGTCGTCCAGAGAATGCCCTGTGATCCCGTTTTCTGCTGCTGCTGCTGGGATCAGGAAGGGGCTTTTGATTATGTCCCTGCAGTGGGTCACGCTGTGATGAGTCTGGAGTTCGTGCATTCCG
>NW_010429558.1:780-1174 GCF_000710305.1 Buceros rhinoceros silvestris
GACCTGCAGTGGGTCACGCTGTGATGAGTCTGGAGTCCGTCCATCAGCTGCTGTGGAATGACCTTGGGATTGCGCTGCCCTGGGCTGCTAGGTTGAAAGTGGAGTAATTGGGACTGAGTTGACAAAGGCTTGGAACAAGGCTATCGTTAGTATTCATTGGTAGATTCTTTAAAAAATCTACCTCTAAAGTAAACAGCAGTTCCCCAAGACCAATTTAAAATCTATTTTTACTTCCATCCCTGAGAGGAAGTACCCCGCATCCTGGCGGGGCCCAGCAGGAGCCCCTGGGCCTGCCCCAGAGCTTGGGGACTGCCTGACCTCCCCAGGGTGACCACAGCGTCACGCCCGAAGCCCCGGGGAGCTGCCCCCGAGGCAGCTGCTCCTGGTGTGGGGG
>NW_010429559.1:0-12771 GCF_000710305.1 Buceros rhinoceros silvestris
TATCTTCATACATTGCTAAAGAGAACAAATCCAGTCTAGAAACTCAGTAAAGAATGGTGGGAGAATTAAAATAAAAGAGAGACTATGCGTGCAGTACTGAATCATGCAGATTTTCTCTGCACTCATAAAATCCTGCGTGTCTGCTTCATTCGTTGAGCAGTACTCAAGATGAGACTTGAAAAAATACAAGGGTATGTGCACATTTCCTGCTGCAAGTAATGAGATCACTGGACCAGAAGTCTTGCTGACATTCTCTAATAAAAATTACCACTGCACTGGAGGTGGTTTTTTTACTGATTTTCTGAAATTAGGAAGCATGATGATTACCTGCTTTATTCATCTGCTTTTAGCGGAGATCTGTGAAGCTGGTGATTAAATCCTGATTAGAGGACATGTCTGTCTCGATGAAGAGAGTTTGAGAAATCATGATACTGTCTTGGAACAGAGGAAAAGTGATAAGAGATGAAGAGGAGTCAAATGTAGTACTTTGCTTGAAATTTCAGAGCTTGATTCATCTGGTACATCTGTAATTTCAAACAGGAAATTACTTATTTCTATGTGTAAAGCTTTCCATTCCTGAGCAACAGGATTGTACATGTCCTTCCAGGCCTCATGGAATAGCAAAAATGCATAAATAAATAGCATAAATAAATAAATAAATATTGCATAAATGCAGTCACTAGTATAAATGGAATAGCATAAATTTACTTTAGAGTACCTTGAAGAGCTTTCTTCCACCACCGTCACCCCTCCCCATTTCCCACACGGGTAGAAACTATCAGATGGGCCTTTCCTTGTGTGGGTGTTTCACGTGTCCAGAGAAGATCCTGCTCTCACTCCAGAAGGCCCAGCCTTCTGGAAATGAAGAAGACAGCCCTTTAGTAGTGGGCTGGGCAGAGCACACGGTCACGTTCCTGACAGCAGGGCCAGTGCCAGTCAAGTTAGCCACCAGACAAGCCATCTGAGATGTTAGTACTGCAGTTCCACTGCAAAGACTGCAAGTTACAAGTGAAAAACTGATTGTTTGGAGTAAAATGATAAACAATTGATGAGTTTTGAGTTTGAGATACAGAATAAAGCTTTCTTTCTTGAAAGAAAGGTTTGCTTGCTTAAATTAAATCAGGATTTGCCGTGCGAAGCCCACTACAGTGCTTTGTCTCAATAACTTGTGCTGTATGATGTACTGAAAACGGGAAAATGTGTTTACAAGCATTTTGTGTTTACAGTAGAGAAGAAGCATAAAGGAGTTATTTTTCAAATTGCTGTTTACGTCCATAGAAAACTTTACTTGTACACATTGATAATGTGGGGATGTATGAACCACAGACTAACACCCAGTTACTGACTATCTCTCTGAAACTTTAAATGTTTCTCTAATCACCTAGTGCCGAGTGCACCCATAAGAAACACCGTCTTCCTGTGGTTAAGAGTGTCTGGGCACAACATTTGCGTAATGCACTAATGCTGTGAAATCTCCCTTGACAGTGTTACTACTCACCAGAGCTCTTTCAGTGCTAGGGTAGGGATGTATGGGAGAATTCAGCCAGGGAGGAGTGTTACTTGTACAATCCCAAACCCAGCCAAAGCCCCACTGAATTTTGTAAGACTTTTGTCAGTGCGAGACCAAGTAGCTCACGGTCCACTAGCAATTTCTGCTTCTTTTTTCAAAGTTCACCACATATGTATCATTAAAAAGCATTTTCCTCAGTTCATATGCAAATATCGAGGTATGTGTATTTTCAGCAACAGTTTGGAGCTGCAGCAACTGCATGCTGACGAGTGGGTACATGCACGCAGGAATATTACCTGTAACACTCATAAAATCCTGCAGGTTCAGTACGCTTCTAGAGGTACTAAAGTGCTAACCCCTGTGTCTGCATGTAAGGTCCCAACACTTATTTTGCTCTGTGTTTGTGTAAGTATTTTAATTTTTAGAAGGATTTTCTGTTTACAAAACCCAGATGGAAGTAGTTAACTTTAATATCTTGCTTAACTACCTTTAGAAGCTTAATAGGAACCTGGTTCATGATTTAGTCTACAATGAGAAGCCTGAAAGAAGATGTGGAAAAGAGATGAATTTTTGAAATCAGCTCAGTCAGTTCACAGTGATTAATACACCAATGCCTGTTTGATCTTTAAGAAAATACAGAAAAGTACAGACCATACATCCAATTATCACAGCCAACAGACAATGAATTGGGTACCTGTTGTTCTGCACTCCTTACTAAAAATAACGCGAAGTGATACCTAATGAGAAGCAGAATGGAATCATGACAGCCAGCACCACGTAAGCTTCTGCAGATCACTACCTAAATAAGTGAGAACACCAGGAAAAGAGATCATACCACGCTGGGTTATGGATGAAAAACTGAGTAAGCATCGTGGAAGACTGTGGATCGTGTTTTACTCTTGCATTGAAGTTGATTGATTCATTGTGGAAAAAAAAAAAACCCAGTAGTCTTCCCCATCGTGCATGCCTCTGTGCCTTCTTATTAGAAATTGCCACATTCCCTCCATTCTTCAGGTTGAGATCCTTCGCCTCCTTCCCGTATTCCAAAGGACACCCCCATCCCCCCCCTGCCAATCTGACCCTTTGTCTTTATTCCTCAACTCAGATGTCTTTTCAGTTCATCATTTCCAGTTGTTTCAGTCATTTTCTCTACCAGGCATACCCTAGGATGATTCTGAGTGGAGAGAATGTATTTTCTCAGCCAGGAAGGGAGAATGGACAGCTTCAAATGCATAGGTGAATGTGCATGAAAACAGATTTATCCTGTCACCTTTCCTACACTGAGGTCTCAGAAAAATTCCTAGACTTCCCAGAGAAAACCCCCAAAACCAAAACCAGAATTAGGGCACCCATTTTTGCCATTAAATCTCAAACTCCTCTGCATTACCAGTTTTGCTGCCTTTACTGATTATATTAACTATTCTGAGCTTACCTTTGACATGGCTGTGCTGCTCGTGGCAGGTTTTTTGACCTCTAGAAATTATGAGAGTATAGAGAACAAGAGCATGCTAAGATTCTAGTATACCAGTGTTCATTTTTCCCCCTTTTCTAATCCTCACTGTGAGATGATACATCCAGGGGCAGATGAAACCTCTGTGCCACATACCTGCATGGCTTAGCCTGGCCCCTAGGAGCCGCTGGGACAGAGGGAGCCCCAGCTGAAGCTAAGCACGATGGTCAGTTCAGTTTCTCTTCTGAAGGTGCAGAGGCAGGAACAACTCTCTCTCCCTTTCTTTATAGGTAAATCGGCAAACTAGTCCTGCAGTGATTACTACCAGTTTAAAATATTATAGACTTTTTTTCTTTTAACCTCACAATCAACAGAGCACTTGGAGCCTGTTACAGTTAGTTTGTTCCTTGTGCATGTGGACCTCACTCTTGTGCTGGAGAAGACAAACAGGTAATTCACGGCCATAGTCATTTCACAGAATATCAATGGGGCAGCATGAATCTGGTTTTCTCTGTCCCACATGGTGTGTTGATGGAACCCAAAGACATCCCTGATTGAGAGGCTGTCTGTTGGGATGCAAAGATATCCTCTTGTATTTTCTCTTACGAGTGTCCTCCTGAAAGTGTTCAAAACTGTAAGAGATGCAAAGTGTCTACCAACAAAGAAAAGTGTACTATAGAGGTGGCTCAGGCTCTTGCTGAAGAAATCAACAAAATTACTGATGTCTTCTTCCCACATATCATTATAAATCACCTACATAGGTTCAACATGGGTGCTAATGGGGAAAAGGAAGAAACCTCCTTTGGAAGGGCCTGATTCTGAATATCCAACGACAAGCACACCCCTGAACAGTGGATAGAACTACGTTACACACTTTCAGAAGCTTCCCTTCACTCAGGTGTCTTTTCTGCATTGTGTTCCTCAGTTAGCCATTTGGCCAGTCAGCTAGTCAATGTGTCTGCTGAGACTTTGGCTGCAGGGAACAGAAGTTAGGCTAAATATATTGAAGAACAAAATAACAGTTATGTTTGTGCCTTCTCCATCCAATCCTAGCCCAAGTAATGGGAGCTATTATAGTGCTCGATACATTCCAAAGAATTTTGATTCCCACAGTTCTGGCACCGTTGATGCCACTCAGCTTGAACTACTCCAGTGGGTGAGGGCAGCTGAAGATCATCCCATAGTTCTGGCACCATTGATGCCACTCAGCTTGAACTACCCCAGTGGGTGAGGGCAGCTGAAGATCATCCCAGATTTTGTAAAGCACTAGCAAGGGCTGTAACAAAATTCTGGCAAACTGATTACTGCAGACAGTACAACCATGACTTTCTGTCGTGCTGAAAGAGGCTGACTTGTTAATATACCTTTCCATAGTACAGTAATGATCTGGAACAACAGAACAACTGATACACCTGCAGTATTTAAGCCTGCAATACAATTGTGGGTGCTGGTGGAAAGAAACTAACCTGCAAAGGAATACAGAGACATCAACACGGAGAAAATCCATGTTGTAAATACCAGTAAATACCAACAAGCCGATTAACCCACAGCTTTCTACTAGATCCAGCATTCAAAAGACTGCTTGAAGTTGAGTAAGAGTACAGTAATGATCTGGAACAACAGAACAACTGATACACCTGCAGTATTTAAGCCTGCAATACAATTGTGGGTGCTGGTGGAAAGAAACTAACCTGCAAAGGAATACAGAGACATCAACACGGAGAAAATCCATGTTGTAAATACCAGTAAATACCAACAAGCCGATTAACCCACAGCTTTCTACTAGCTTTCTACTAGCATTCAAAAGACTGCTTGAAGTTGAGTAAGGATATTTGGAAGTATCACTTCCCTGGTGTACTTTTCTGTGCTTATTTTCTTTCCAGTAGCATCCTCTGTTCTCTAGCACACTATAAACAGGTATTAGAATGATAATTCTGAAGACTTGTCCACATAGCATTAACAAAACGACTGCAAGGAGCTTTGCTTGGTTTTTGCTTTTTCTGTTTTTGTAATTGTGTTTAATTAACATGAAGTCAGCTCAGCAGAAAATAGTGCAGAGTGAAATGTGACAAATTCTATCATGCTGTGACCTAAATCCAGGTGTCTTTAAATACGGTTGTTTCTCATTATTTGAACCTAGTTCTCAATTTTTCTTCTGTCTTACGTCCACATGATCAACAAGCAAATGGAAATTTTTCTGGAAAAAGAAATTTGACTAGGATACTGTGGCATATGTGTGCTGCTTGTGTAACATCCCATCAACTCTTTTGTCTATCCAAGGACACCAAAGCTTCTGAAATATGAGGGAAAGGTTAGAGCAGTACCTCTGGAACAGCATTTCTTGTTCTTCAGAAAAGTCTGAATGGCTAGCAAAAGAAGAATTTTTGCAGATTTATGGCTCTGAACATTTAGGTAGTTAATCACAGTAAGGTGCTTTTCCTTTTTAACCATCAAAAAGTGGACTGAGATGGGCTTTTGTGTGAGTATCTTGCTATAATTATACCCTGGCTTTATTATAATTTTTTCTTTACATGAAGATCTGGAATAGAAATAAAGATTTTATTTCTACATGCTCTACTTAATAATAAAATGGATTTAAATATAATAGGAAAAAATAGAAAAAAATTGAAATAATGAACCTGCTCATCCACTTTCATGAAAATGGACACTATGTTTATTTGTCTTGACCCTACTCTCCACTGAAACCTGTCTCCATCGTCCATCCAGTGGGACTGGATGTTTCAGCTTTGCTCCACTGAAGACCTTTAAAAAAAATTGCAAAATTTCAAGATTTAATTCATATATTCAGGTGAACAGACCACTTTACTAGCATTTTGTAACAGCACAGACAAAAAAAATTATTATTGTGCAGATAGCTCAGAAAAAAATCTGATCTCATTTTATTTTAAGTCCATTGCAGTGCCTTTGGCTTCAGCGTATTTGCTCCTAACTTGCCAAGGCACAAGACCCACTGTATTTTATGTTCTTCTTCTGGAAGAAAACGAAACATATATTTCCAAGACACTCTAATGGTCAGAAGAATAGCATATATGCCAACTATTAGAACAGTGTGCTCCCAAGTTTTCTCTTTGCTGAAATACTAAGCAATTAACGCTGCATGCACGTGCATCCTATTCATCCCACCTCACTTCATCCATGATGGGAGTCTCCCCCAAGCTAGTTCTCTAGGTACCCTCTATATAAAGAGATCAGCACCTCTGCCAGGGGTGGTTCTTTTCATGCTATGATAGGTGGGATAGGTAAGGTTGTGGATATTCTGGCCTTTCTTCATAGAAGAAACAAACTAAGAAGTCTTGCCAGCCAGCTTGTAATAAATGAAATCAATACATAATACAGAAGTATTAACTTGCAGATAAGAATAGTTTTTGAGCTGGCTAAAAGAGTTCAGTGTGAACAAAAAGCTAATGGCACGTGGTTGAGCAGGAGAAGTAAATGTCTGGAATACTCACTTTGCAGCACATTCTCTTCATCGGGCTTCCCAAGGTTCCACCAAATGGAGAATGGAATTGGATTAGTAGTAATGCAAACCATGTCAGAAAATTAAATTGAGAAGCAGACAGTTAACAATAGAATGTCAGAGTATGTGATTCTAATACTTTACTAGTGCTAGTTGCTTCTGCTCTATGAATGCCACCACAAAGGGTATAAAACACTTGTGCTTACCTCATGTATAGGAAGATACCCAAATACTGTACCAGCTTCTCTGTTTCCAGACTCAAAACTTTCCAAAAGTTTCCTATGGACCTGACCAAGGGAAGCCAAACTTAGTGTATTAGTAGCTGAAGACAAAACGTAATGAAGACACTACATCTGTTATTGCATTGCATGATGACATTCATGTTATCTGAAGAAATGTGTATCATTACAATGTAAAGAGATTATGGTTTATTCACAGGATTTGGTGATGCTTTCTATCAAAGGAGAGTGGAAGTCTATCCAAGGGGTAATGGAGAAAGAACTCCCTCACAGATACTATCTTCGTCACAGGGCTGTCTCTCTATCCTTCTGCTGGGCTTCGCAAATCACAAACACTGCAGCAGCTGAACAAGACACGTCTGCTAAGTATTGCAAGCTTGTGAAAATACCTTGGGTACCTTCACAACTCAGCCACATGCACATGAATCCTGAGACTTACCTAGATATGATACTTATGGAGAGGGCAGGAAATGGAACTGTCTTTACACGATACAGCTGTGATTTCACCCTAGGAAGCCAATTTATGGTCCTCCAGAAAGGAAAAAAAATGCACCCACAGCTTGAAAAAACCCTTGTTGCCATCAAATTTGAAAACATAAGTTTAATTCTAAGTGGTACATTATACAGACATTTTCTACTTAGATTTTTTTTACAGACTTACTAATACGTGACTGAGTGTGCTGCAATAGTAACAGTTTGAGAGATACCACAACTTGGGCAATGAAAAACACTCCTAACTTAACCTCTTCCAGTGTCCTTCTGTCCATTTTAAGCATTACTCATGTGCATTAATTACTAGGCATTATACATTTCAGAAAGACAGGACAGCTGACTTACGGTGAGCCAATCGTGTGCTCTAGGTGTTTGCACTGCCACTGACTAGCGTACCTCTAGTCTGAAGTGCAAACCGAAGTCCACTGGTTTGTTCTGCTCTAAGGCAAATGATAGGAAATCAAACCTTTTTCTCATCAAAGCTCAGTCAGAAGGGGACTCCAGTGCTAATGTATTAAGAATCTTATGCTATGAGACCTCCAGTGAGCCCTCCTTTCAAATGACTAGGTAAAAACCAAAACAGAGCTCACCTCTACTGACTTGTCCCACAGTGTACTCAACCACTGACTTTGCTACAGTAAATTTCATGTTCTAAAGCCAGCATCAACATATTTTTTCCCATTAACACTGTTCTCTGTTACTACACAGTGCTGTTGAACACTAGTGCCTGCTCCCATGGCACAAAAGCAGCTACATCAATTTCTCTGTGCTTTAAACATAGGCTGCTCTGGAGACTGTGCAGCACCCGTGACTGGTGTAACTGTGACTTAAGGGAGCTCACCAACTTGTTGCTGCCTTGGGGTGAAATGCCAGAATGCCTCAAAACTGCATGCTTGACTACCTTTGTTTAGCAGTAAGTAATCCACTAACTTCAAATAGTCAAGCTACCAGACAAGATGAGAACTGATCTTGTATCCTTGGTGTTCCAGTCAGCAAGGAAGAACTGGGTGGCAAGACAGGACAACAGCAGAGAGGTGTGTCCCACTCACCTTGTCATCCTTTCACCCAAGGTACACAGAGAAAAGTAGCTGGTCACATGGAGTAATGTTGTCTTTTACTGACTACTGTTTGGACCTTAGCTGGCTGCATTAGGATATCAGATTGTGGTACGTATCTGATATGTACCATAAATTTTGGGAGAGGATGTTCATAACCCTCAGTAGCTATTGACCACTAACCTTTGGGGAAGGTTGGGAAAGGTACTAATGGAAGCTTTGTGGGCAAGTGGCCATAGATTTGTATCTTTTTCCTTTTCTACTACAGCTGCAAGAGAAGAAGTTTTACCTGTTCCCATGACTTTTAAGGGCTAAGCCAAGTAGAAATGGAGGAGCTCCACCATTACTCAATTAGAGTTGAAGAAAGTCATTCATAACAATATCTAGACCAACTCATAACTTCTCCGGTTTCTCATTTCATGGGAAACCTAGAAGAACTATTGTGGGTAACCAGGGATTCTACTGCTCTAGTATTTTCACACTTCCTTCAAGTAAACTTAGAATTTCTGTTGGAGACTGTGAAAATTCTAGGGTTTTTAAAATGCTGTTGTACCAAACAACTGAATCAGTGTGTGCTACCTTCTAAACTGGAATTTGAAGTGTGAAAAAATTAGAATGAAAACCAGAGAGGTGTCATCGATCCCTCTGTTTATGCATTTTTGATCTAGCTTGTCCATTGAATGAGAAGGATATGTGGTGTTATTTATAGGCAGTTTCTAAATGAGAAATACAATTGTGTTTCCTATATGTTGCACAGAACAGAAACAAATTTGTCATATACATTAGCTACCTTTGGAGAAGCCACAGCTTTGAAAAACTTCGAGTCCTGAATTATGTCCACATGTTTAGGCTTTTTTAAAACTGAAGGTGGTCTCGTCAGTGACTTCCACCTGTACACATAAGACAGAAAAAAAATCTGATGCTCCTTTAAAAATGGCAGTTTTGAATACAGTGGTCCTAGCTGGTTCCAAAATAAAGGTATTTTTGAAGTATAAATTATTCCATATATCTTCAAGGTATAATTTATATTAAGACCTTGATAGGTGTCATGAAGTGCTTTGCTAACATTTTGTCAATCCTGATACTGGCTTGTCATCTTTAGAAGGTTGGAAATGTTATTGTTAAAAACACTAGTTACCACAGCTGGATGCTAACTCGCTTTCTGATAATGCTTTTTAGCATGTCTGTCAGTTCTGACTACAATTCCTGTATATCATTTTTATAACAAAGAAGGTTTCCACTGCTCATACATCTGGTTTTCAAAGTTAATTATCACAAGAAGAAATGGTCTAGAGTGTCTGTTAGTGTAAATTACCACAGTTTCATTTATAATCAGAAAAATTAAGTCAGATCTCACTAGCTAAGGAATTATAAACTATAGAGAGAAACTGAGACTATTCCTCTATAAGGGGCTATCTACGTGCTGGCATTTTTCAATAGATCACCTGAGCTGCTTGTTTAAACTGTAAGCGCCTATACTATTCAGCTGGGTTTGTACTTTTCCAGGTATATGCACATCTGGGGAATATCTATTAATAGCATTTATAACTCAATTTGATAATTGAAATTCTAAATTGTTATCTTGGTGACTTATATGACAGCTATCCAATAAGTGAATTGTAGTAGCATCATGAAGATGACTGACGACCCAAGAGAAGCTTCTGTATCCTATAAAGAACAAAGCCTAGCATCCGTAAGTAACACACCTTTGGGGTGACAGTTGCCTAGCTATCCATTATACTGTTTAGTAGAATTAATACAGAGGAATCCAGTTACTCTTGAGGTGACAGCACACAGAGTACATAGAATGATAAGACTGAAACTTTCTATTGCACATCATGTGGCCACCTTTACCTTTTTCACTTCTCTGCAGTTAAGCAGGCTTCTCATTTGCTTCCAGTCTGTTTAATTAATATGTTTTAAAAGTATGATAGCCATTCTCCTTTACAGAAGCAGCCACAGTTCGACACACCCATGTCATTTATGTAAAGTTTCTTTAAGGTTAGCTGGCTTAATTGTAGTATCTTTGGTTCCAGAGGTTTCAAACTAGCTGCTGACTATTCAAAAGGCCTGCAGGGGTTAGTCCTTCAAACACAGCCAAGCACTTCTCTAGAGTGATGAGTTTCTGTTCTGAGTTCAGTGGGACTACTCACATTAGTAAAATCTCCATGGAATAGTAAGTGTTAGCAGGATACTGGCCTACACGGGGTAACAGAAAACCTTAGAGATTTCCCGTTGTCCCAAACTGCTTTGGTTAAAAGGCAGCAGTTAAAAGAATGCATATGGTGTGTGAAACCTTACCACTAAAGCATGCATGACTTTTTAAGCCCTGAAGTACTTTTTGGACTGCTTTGTTACTAAAGGCACTGTGCATGTTGTCTCTGAAGATTCCTGCTTGTGTTTATGTTCATTTGGTCAACCCACTAATTAATGAACTATGGAGCTCCAGGACTAGAAATATGACTTGAGCTAGAGGGCCAAGGCACTCTGGTTCGACTTGTAACTAACCCCCATCCCTTGAGAACTCTACCTAGAAGGAGAGGTCTAACACTGCTATCGAACACACAACATTTATAACTGTCAGAACATCACGATCAGAGGTGTGTGAATGCATCCATAACATCCCAGGGAGTTTAAGAAGATAATTTTTTTAAACGGAAAGATTAAATAAGGTTCATTCTTACAGAAGGATTTGAGTTTGGGTTGAACCTATTCATGTTAAGCTTTTAAATTCATTTTTTGAGATCCCAGAAATATCTCAGTTTGTGGAACTGGAAAGGAAACAACTTGCTAACCTGAAGAGTGAACATAACGTATAGGCTCTAGGCTAAAATCTGAGACAATTATCTAGTCATCACTATTACTGAATTCAAGTTCTGAACATCACCTAATCCTCACTGTTACCCAGTCATAACAATTAAGAGATTTATCCATGCTGTGTAAAAACATTTTTAAACAGGATTTTTCTAAATAACTCCTAGGAAAGACTAATTTTCTGACTGTCAGGTGAAAGGTGCTTTAAAAATATATTTTCTTAACCAATCGTACATGTATATAAATGTATGAGATCTTACTTGTCCCTGTCCAGCATGAGAGGGTAATCAAACATCTTCTTCTCCATATGCTTGTTTTCCTCTTTAATTATAGTAGGAAAGTTACTAACATCACAAGGCAAAATCAACCGACTGACATCTGATAATCCAAATTTCCTGGCTTGTCCGAAGTAACCAAGATAGTAACCATTCATGGCATGCCAGAGCCTACAGACATAGCAGACATAGTAGAAGCAGTGCCAAAGGACAGAAAGGAAAAAAGGATACTTTTAGAAGTGGAACAGAGGTGAGAAAATATCTGTCTACATTATCGAGTTCTGCAGCACTTTTCTAGGGTTCATTATGCTATCATAAAAAAAAATTGAGATTGAAGTTCACTTTTATAATATAAGTAACTTAAGAGTAAAAAAATCTCACAAGGATGGTGTAAAAATTGGAAAACAATCAGTTCAACTTTATAATTACAAAACTGAGGAGTAAAGGCACCAGTATCCTGAATTGCCTCTACAGTATTATGCTGCCACCAGAGCAGGATCTACCCAAAATTTCCTCATTGATTCTCCCCAAAACTGCAAAAGAAACCCCTTCAAATATACTTGTTAGCCGAGAAGGAACTACAGTTGTCTATAAATCATCTTCAGACTGCAATGGTTTAACTGCATAAGCATAGGTTAGATGCAATGCTTAGGATCCACGTCAATTTAACAAGTATTGAAAGATGAAATAGGATTAGCACAGGAGGTCATTTGTAAAATGATGGGGCTGTTACTTATGCATTCAAGGTCACCTTGTTGAAAGAAAAGGACAGTCTGGAAAAGGTCTGACTTCCTGAGAAAACTGGAAGCATTACATTAAAAATTCAGAGTTCTTTCAGGTGCAGAACAGAAAATGCACTGTATGTTGTATTTTATTTCAGTTCTAGCCTATATACAACTTTACCAGGAAGAGGAACTTTGGAGACAGTTCAACTGATTGCCCATAGCAGTAAGTAGAATCAGTCATTTTTGTACCTGACTGAACCATCAATAGATGCTGTCACTACCACATTTTTCTCCTCTTCATGAAATAAGTCAACCACTTTAGTAGAGTGTGCCCTCCAGCAGAGCTCCTCCTTTATTTGCTGAGGGGAAAAAGCAACATAACTGTATTTCAGTCAGTTCTTATGCTACCATAGTTGCTAGCTTAATGGATTTATCAGCATGGCTTTCTGAAAATTAAGAGGTGGAAAAGTAATCTCTGCATGAAACAGCCTGCAAATGGAGTCTGTTAGAAACACCAGTAAGGGGACATGGATAAATTCATTCTTAATGTAGCCTCTTTGACCACAAGTGAATAATGTTAACAGCATTTTACTTATGTTTTTCTTGTTATTATTTCAAGCAAAAGACATGACCTTTATGTGAAGGAAACATATTTAGTTCCCATAGAACTTTGAATCCATTTTTCTCTGTTTCTCTTATTTTGGTATCCTTAAGTATACTTAAGTTTTATATA
>NW_010429560.1:0-3340 GCF_000710305.1 Buceros rhinoceros silvestris
CAAAAGGGGGGCTAAGGAGTGTCTCCATCCTTTGTGGGATGCTGGGGGAAACACAGTGACCCTGGATGATGAAAAGGCTGAGGTACAGAATGCCACCTTTGCCTCCGTCTTCAATGCTAAGGCCAGTCATTCTCTGAGTGCCCACCACCTCCAACTGGAAGACAGAGACGGGAAGGGGAATGAAGACACCATAATCCACGAGGCAATGGCCAGTGACCTATTGCACCACCTAGATGTGCACAAGTCTATGAGGCTGGATGGGATCCATTCAAATATACTGAAGGAGTTGGTGGAACTGCTCACCAAGCCCATTGCTGTGATTTACCAGCAGTCCTGGCTGATGGGGGAGGAACTGATCAACTGCAGGTTAGCAAATGTAACAGCCATTTACAAGGGGTGATGGGAGAAGGACCCAGGGAACTACAGGCCTGTCAGTCTTACCTTTGTGCTGGGGAAAGTCACGGAGCAGATCATCTTGAATCCCATCATGCGGCATTTACAGGACAACCAGGTGACCAGGCCCAGTCAGCATGGGTTTAGGAAAGGCAAGTGCTGCTTGACCAATTTGATCTCCTGCTATGACAAGGTGACCTGCTTATTGGATGAAGCAAGAGCTGTGGAAATAGTTTACCTGGACTGTAGTAAGGCCTTTGACACTGTTTTCTGCAGCGTGCTTCTGCAGAAACTGGCTGCTCATGGCCTGGATGGGTGTATGCTTCACTGGATCAAAAACTGTCTGGATGGCCGGGCCCAGAAAGTGGTGGTGAATGCAGTTCAATCCTGCTGGCGGCCGGTCACCAGTGGTGTTCCTCAGGGCTCAGTGTTGGGGCCTGTTCTCTTCAACATCTTTATCAATGATCTGGATGAGGGGATTGAGTGCACCCTCAGTAAGTTTGCAGATGACACCAAGTGCAATGCTACAGGCTTGGGGAGGAGTGGCTGGAAAGCTGCACAGCAGAAAAGGACCTGGGGGTGTTGATTGACAACCAATTGAACATAAGCCAGCAGAGTGCCCAAGCGGCCAAGAAGGCCAAACGACATCCTGGCTTGTATCAGCGATAGTGCGGCCAGCAGCAGTAGGGAAGTGATTGTCCCCCTGTACTTGTCACTGGTGAGGCCACACCTTGAGTACTGTGTCCAGTTTTCGGCCCCTCACTTCAAGAAGGACTTTGAGGTGCTGGACTGTGTCCAGAGAAGGGTGATAAAGCTGCTGAAGGTCTAGAAAACAAGTCTTAGGAGGAGCGTCTGATGGAGTTGCGGTTGTTCAGCCTGGAGAAGAGAAGGCTCAGGGAAGACCCTATTGTTGTCTACAACTACCTGAAAGGAGGTTGTAGTGAGGTTGGGGTCGGTCTCTTCTCCCAAGTAACAAGTGATAGGACGAGAGGAAACGGCCTCAAGTTGTACCAGGGTAGATTTAAGTTGAACATTAGGAAGAATTTCTTTACAGAGAGGGTTGTGAAGCATTGGAACGTTCTGCCCAGAGACATGGTGGAGTCCCCATCCCTGGAGGTGTTTAAAAGATGCGTAGATGTGGTGCTGAGGGGCATGGTTTAGGATCCCTGGCAGTGCAGGGTGAACGGCTGGACTAAATGATTTTAAAGGTCTCTTCCAACAAAATGATTCTGTGATTTAGTATCACAGAAACAGTATTGACACCGAGCTGGGCTTTCTTCACAGACTGCACAAGAGATGTTGACACTATTTTAAGGTGTGCTCATATTTCTAAGTGAGATCCCTTCCAGAAAGGAGTAATGTCCATTGTGGCTGATACCATAGAAAGTGATGTAAAAAATGAGCATTTACAGGACAGGGATGAAAGAAGGTGCTGAATGCTCTGAAAGTGTGCCTCCAGAACAGAAAAAAAGCAGAAAAATGTGGTCTGGGAAGTAAGAGTGCCATGTTACTAACACAGGCAAGAAACACGTCCTCTTCAAGAGAAGGTCCGATGCATCTGTGTCTTTCAAGAAAGGTTTTTTTTCTTGGTGTGGACTTAAATACTGTGATGAAAAGGCAAGCAAGGTCATCAGTTCTACAGCTTCTGCAGAGGTTTGAAGTATGGCGGATGGTGTTTTGCCTTTACACTTTGTGCCGTGATCCCACTAGAGCTATCCTGTCAGTCGTTGTTCACTTCAGAAATGTTGAGCCGAGATCCTGCTTCATCAGAGCTTCATGAAGCCTGTTTTGGGATGTGGGACTGTGCAAAATAGGGATAGTGCAAACCAATCCAAGTGATCTGCTTTTAAGAGCTAAGGCGGACATTTGGCAAGCAGTAGCTTACTACTCCAGGGAGTTCTTTGCCACCTGTTAACTTCTAAGTTTTCATTTTAGGTGCCTGTATCTTTGCCTCTGGTCACTGTAGAAAGCGTGGCAGACTCCCTCACGTGCCCTGAACAACTGAAGAGTTTATCAGCAGAAAGGAGGTTAAACGAGCTAGCTTGGATTAAAATAAAAATTTATTGGAGTTTACCATGGCTTTATCTATCTAATAATAGATAGACATCGAAGAGTCTGCAGGCTCTTCCCAGGAAGATGAAAACCACAGAAAAAGAAACGTAGCATTCAGGCATCACCAATTAAAATTGAGAGGGCAACAAGATCACAATTACTCCTGCCTTTACAGTCCAATCAGTGCTTTCTGTCTCATTGCTGTAGGTGCCAATTTATTTTTATTGGCTAGATTGCATTGTTGATTCACAGCTGGATTGCATCACTGATTCACTTCTGGTCTACCAGGGTCATGATGTGGCCCAGGCACCTTTATGCCCTTGGTGAGGAGTCATACGGTGTCCATACCCCGCTGCTCTTCCCAGTAGATTTCATTCACACAAGACTGAGATAGAATGGTAAAGGGCACCACAAGGCTCCTGCCCACCAGCCACTGGGGTTGAGCACTTCTGTCTACTGAAGGGCCCACACCAGCGTCAGACTCACGCACGTGCAAAATGAAAAAAAATCCCTCGTTCAGCACTTCATGTGCAAAGCACTGAGGCCTATGCTGCCTGTCCTCTGCCTTGTACTGGGGGGTGAGTGCAAAAGGCATTCTGCCCCTGGCAGTGGGCTTTGCTGGCTGTTTCATCAGCTCTGTGAACAGATGAGAGACGAGCTCAGTGATCAGGCTGCAGCTTCCCAAAGTTAGGTTAATCATGCCCTACCAATGATAGTACGATTCCTTCACCCAGCAGCATTTTTCCTCATGAAAAGGACATCAAATACTAACAAATAAGATTTGTAATAACAATACTAATAAAGAAAGATTTTCCATCAGGTAAAAGGAGTGTCTCTGGTCTCTTTATCAGGGTCTACAAACTAATTTCTCTTTCACAGGCACCCCCTTGTCGTG
>NW_010429561.1:0-227 GCF_000710305.1 Buceros rhinoceros silvestris
TATAAAATATATATACTGCGTTACGGTTTTTCCCTGTGTGTATATAATCTGAGAGGACAGAGGATAGAGGAATATCACATCGACAGCCACCTGTAAAACATTCTCCTATCTAAAGAAAGTAAAAACTAAATTTCAGTTGGATCCCTTCATGGAACAATTTCTATTCAGACTAGGTCAGTTTGTGCCAGTCTCGCCATAGCCACATATAACACATCCACATTTAGGCT